>NC_072734.1:70687697-70987697 GCF_026930045.1 Uloborus diversus
AAAAAAATACATCATTATACTGATTTTCATGACAATCGATTGAACGGGGCAGAAGTTGCTACTCTGCAGAGCCACCTGGCGGCAAGTGGCTTCAATGAGCATATTATGCACCTTCTCCGTTAAAAAATACACATATATAGCAATTTTCATAATAATCGGTCCAGGTATCAAGTGAAGCCGTGACTGTACTCAAATTTTGTACTCACGCAGTTTGCAAGATCAATCAATCGCTAAAAATATCAAATAGAAAAAGTTTTAAATCTCCCCGTTGCATGAAAAGATATAAAACAATAAAGAAAGAATTTATTTGTTCAAACTCAAGAAAAATGGCAACAGCTAACTTCTTATCAATGAGATCTTTTACGCGAATTAATTTCTGCAGTCGATAATTTTATTCGTATTTATCCAATAGATTGTGACTTAAATTGGAATAAAAAAGGAACTATCGATCGGATTTTTTTCGAACTGGTCTATAAACATTCCCAGTACCAAAAATAACAAACGGTGAAAGTTTCAGCCAAATCTGCCGGGTACTTTTTGAGTTCATGGATGACATACAGACAAACATTCATTTTTATATATATAGATAAAATATGTATTTTCCATTGAGAAATTGAGCATTTTCAGCTCGTATTGTTCTAGTTTATTGGTAAAGAAATATTAAATATATTCTTGCGTTTAGTTCAGATCTTTTATTATTTTCAAATTGTACAGCCAATGTTTAATTACGTAAGTTATTTATAATCTACCAAATAAATAGAGCTTACAAATTACTTTGCCAAGATATAACTTCCGGTCAAACGCTCTTAATTAGTTGGTCGCTATAAATTTCAATGAAATACTATCCATAAAATAGCCGATTCTTTTGAGACAACAACTGCTTTTGTTTTTCCAGCTTCAAAGAATGTTGCAATCAACCTTTCTATTGCTTACCCATGAAGTGCTCTTAGTTGGAAAAAGTAACTGGTTAACTTCCACCCATTTCGTTCACTTTTTCTAAAGGTAGCAACTAGGTTTTAACAAAGGAAAAAAATCTTGCATCATTCTCAACATGATGTTTTGTTTCAAACACAAAATTGCAAGGTTTTTCTTTAAGGGAAAAATAGTACTTTATTTTTCACTGTTTTCTAGCTATGTAAAGCTATTCAATGATCTTGATTTTAAAGATATTTTCAATGTTAACTAACATGAATCAAGTTTATCTGAGATTCATTATTCTTAGAAAATCGAGGAAAGGGTGGCACATGCGAACAATTTTTTTATTTCTTAATTTTTTTTAAAAATATTTTCGATTTCTATGAGCAAAATACATCCATGATTAAATAGTCTATTTTTTTGGATTTTGGATTTTTTTTTTCAAATTTTTAAAAAAGCTATTTCTTTAGTTTATGGCGCCAAAAAAATGTTTTCAATTGTTCACATATACTGTATAGGGGAGTACATGTGAACAAGCCTGAGGCACACATGAACCAGATTGAAAAATGCAGGACAAGCATCAAATTTCAAGAACAAAACTCCTTAAAATGAAACATATGCATATATATGAAAAATATTGAAGGGAAGAACCTATACTGTGCTAGTTTAAATTGGATGGTAACTGTCAAGAAGAAGTATTTTTTTCGAATCATACAGGGCGCAGTGGCGTAGTGTAGGGGGGGGGCAAAGGGGGCACTCGCCCCGGGCGGCATATTGCTAGGGGGCGGCAAATTCTGTAACACTACATTAATATCGAAAAGGCTTTTTTTATATTTTATATTTTTTAATTTTTAAGACTTTGCTCGGGATGTATTACTAAATTAACATCAAAATGCTTTTTTTTTTACTCTTCAGTTCTAACTTGTCTCAGGAATCTTTTCTTGTTGAGGCACGAGCATGACATACTGACATGCATGCGGACTCTTATCACTGGCGCTGACATAGAAAGACGAGAAGTGAGGGACAATCTCGTTGGAGAGGATTATAAATCACAAAAATCGACAAGCTGGCAGCGGCGGACTGGGTCCCCCAAGAGGGCGCCAACCTTTACTACCAAAATTCACGAAAGAACTGAGGTTCAAGAGAGCAAAGGTTTTAAAGGTGCAAAAATAAACGAAAATGGACAGGTTTGAGGGCGTGAAAAAACGAAGGTGCACAGGTTCAATGGCGCCAAAAATAAATAAATCAAACAAAGTCGCACAAGTTTGAGGGAGCCAAAAAAAAAAAAAAAAAAAAAACGAAGGCACACAGAGGAAGTTTGAGGGCGCATCGGCCCGTAGGCCAGTCCGCCTCTGCAAGCAGTCACTGCCTTAACTAACGTGACTGCGCCTCCATGTGTTTCCCTTGACGGGACAAAAAAAACCTTATGCGCCTTTTTTTTTTTTCGCCCTTGTACCTGCATTTTTTTTCTGCTCCCTCGAACCGTTTTTCTTTTTTTAAAATTTTTATTTGTGCTTTCGAACGTGCGCGCCTTCGGTTTTTTTTGCGCCCTTGATCCTGAGTTCCCTCCCCCTCTTTTTTCGCTCTCAAACATAAGCGTTTTTTTTTTTTTTTTTTTTCATTTTATTTCATTCGTGCCATCAAACGTATGCGCCTTTGGGGCTTTTTTTTCCTTTTTTTATCGCACACCCCCCCCCCTCGAACACCTATGCGCCTGTTTCTTTTTGCACCTTCAAACCTGAGCGCCTTTTTTTTTTCGTCCTTGAACACGTGCGCCTTTGGTTTCTTAATCTTTTTTTTTTCCTCCATTTATTAATTACGTAAGGATGATTTTGGCTATTTTTGACCTCTCTACCCCCATTTAAGGGTAAGTGAGATTTTTACCCCCCCCCCCACCCCCATCTTACGTAAGATTCCATCTCATTTTTCAAAATGATACTGGAATCGTTATTAAATTCATTATTATTATTTATTTTTTAAAAACAACTTTGTGCAAAGAAATATTTACTAAAAGGAACATAGACTGCATGTTTTTCGACAAATATCTTTTGTATATGATGCGATACTAATTAAAAATAAGGCATGCCATACACAACGCGATTCTTTTATTATATTTTACACTATTCATTCTTGAGAAACAAGTAAAAAACAACTCATTCTAATACGTTTTTTACCTTCCAGGATTAAATGAA
This sequence comes from Uloborus diversus, assembly GCF_026930045.1. Taxonomy (NCBI): domain Eukaryota; kingdom Metazoa; phylum Arthropoda; class Arachnida; order Araneae; family Uloboridae; genus Uloborus; species Uloborus diversus. The sequence continues at coordinate 70,690,805 of NC_072734.1, forward strand.
ATATGATCCCTGCAAAACCACTTGACCGCGCGATTTCTAATGTAAAATATTGACTTGAAAAATATTTAGTAAGAATGGGTCTGCCCCCCCCCCAAGTAAGGGTACGTAGAGATTTTCCCAACCCCCTCCCCATCGGGACCCTTACGTAATTAATGAATGGCCCTTTATGCGTCCTCTTGTTTTTTTGTTTTTTTTTTTTTGTGCCCTGGGACGTGTGCGCCTTTGTTTTCTTTTCTTTGTGCCCTCCCCTCGAACCTGTTTGCATGTTTCTTTTTGCTCCCTCAAACCTGTGCGACTTTTTAAATTTTTATTTGGCCCTTTGAACTTGTGCGCTTTTGTGTCTTTTTTTTTTTTTTTTTTTTTTTTTTTTCGCCCTTTGAGGGTCATTTTTGGCGCCCTTTTAGGGGACCTAGTCCGGTCCTGGCGGAAAAATCTCTTTTTGGGTTCAAAACGTAAATTTCGAATAAAGAAAGGGCTATCTATTGAAATTTTTTGGAAAATGTCTATAAACCTTCCCAGCAAATCTGAAAATTTTTAACGAAATCTGTCCGGTAGTTTCTGAATTTACCCCGGACATATACATTTGGATTTTGAGTTTTATTTATAAAAGAAGATGTTAATGCTAAATTATAGGCACACTTAATTTCATTCGTAATCTTCAGTAAGATCGTTACTTCAATAAATATACATAACCCGGGAGGGTTTGTGACTGAAGATCTGTGATTCTACTTATATGCAACATATGGTGCTTCAAGATATATTACTGTTTTAATTTATATTTATTTTATTTTAGTTATTAATTTATTTATATTTATTTTTTTAGTATTTATTATTATTTTTTCAAGCTGAACTTTTTTCCGGATATGGGACTCATAGAAGTGAAGCCGATACTTGGATTTTAAATCGAAAAGTAAATGATTGTACATCAAAAAGTACAATCGAAAACAAACTGTGGAAAAAAGAAAAAACTTTTTTAATGATGATTTTTTAAATATTTTTGGGGGGGGAGTACCACCCTGAGAGGGTCCCTCCTTGCTACAAATGCTCATCTTTTTAAACTTTTCTTTTCTCTAGTCCCCCAGAAGAATGTTAACGATTAATATAATGCTCCCTCCAACTCCAAATTAAATTTTGGCTTAGAAGAAATTTGGAGGGGGAAGAGGTTGATCACCAGAACTCCAAAACGGGGTGGGTAATAGGGAGAAATAGTGGTCATATTTGCAAATTTTGGACCCCCTGCAACTAAATCTGCAGGCAGTATATATTTGCAGCGTTAATAAGTCTTAGAGCTAGTTTTGTTTTTCATTCCCCCCCCCCCCCAATTTCTTGGGTAATCGGATCTTTTAAGGTCGTACCCCCCTCCCCTGCACTGCGGGTGCACAGATCCGGGCCTGCATATTTGAACTCTGGGGGTTATTTTAAAAAACGATATTTTATGCAACAATTTCACAGAAGTGACTGATACAATCGATATTGATAGTGTTGTTGAAGAATTTCCGTTGATAAAAAGTAGAAAATTTTAAAAAATTAGGTTAAAAAGAAAAAATCTTTTCAAGTGTAAAAAAATGTATCGATCAGGTAATTTCTAATCATATTTTTTTCTTCTTCTTATTTTCAATAAAAGGTTTAAGAAATACTATACCAGTATACACAGTTTTAGATCATGTTTTAAATGTTTTTATCTCGTTAAAATATTGTGTCTCATAATGCAATAATTTTTTAAACATATTTATTAAAATTTTTCGGTCAACAGTATTTCCTGTTGAAGTAAGATTATATTAAAATGTAAAACATGTTTCAGATAATAAAATCTTGTTTTCGTTCTCTAAAATATTAATCACGTCGTTTTTTTTGTGTATGTGTGTGGAGGGGGGCATATAGCAGGACAATGTAAGGGGGGCGGCCAATTTGGTGCCTGCTCCAGGCGGCAGAAACCTACGCTACGCCGCTGAAGGGTGTTCCGTTCTAACCTGCAAGACCTTTATTTTCTCAAACGTTTGTCCTAGATGTATACTACCAACCGCAAAAATGTTCAAAATCAGATGCAGAGTTAAGTTATTGAAAGTTTAAAGCAAAAATAAAATTGGTCAAAAAATACGAAATTTAACTTTTTATACGAGCCCCAGGTCCCCGAACTAATATTTAGAGAAATAATCTGCATTGAAAAGTATCACTAACAAAAAAACTTGACAATTGTGCGACAAAAACTGAAGGAGATATTCCAGTTTAAAGTTTTAAGGGGCCACACAGAAAATGAGATTAGAATTTTCGCTCGTTCAGAAGAATGACAGGTCGTCAAAGTAAGAAAAACAAGGTATTTATATTTTTCATTGCTGTTCAAAAATAAATGCAAATGTCATGCCGTGATACGCAAAAACACACTGTAAAACCTCGAATGATTTGAAAAATCACATTATATGTGCACATGTAATTTTAAACACTTGTTAACCACTATATTTTCCCAAAAAAGGTTATTGACGGCAAGTGAAACGTGGTGTAAGTCACAAAACGCTGCGTTTCATATCTCAGTGAATATTGGTCGTAGTAATTCCAATTTTTCAGTGTTGGAATTATTTTTCGATGAAGATTATCTCCCTAAATATAAGTTAGGGAACCTGGGGTACGTATAAAAATTTAAATTTTGTATCTTGTGATTCATTTTTATTTTCACTTCAAACTTTCAATATCTTACTTGCATGTTTATATGATGGTTGGCAAATATTAAGTTTAGCTTATTAGTTAGTTTTAATTATGTTTTCACGTGAAGAAGACACCTATAAAATTACATCAGTATATGCTAAAAGAAAGAGGTTGTCACCACAGAAACATAAAATGGCTCCTTGCTCCCAGAATTTGGTCAAGTCATTACTTGAGAATGTTTCAAGAGATTTTACTTGACGTTTATCCAAGGAAAACACACAATGTTCACATGTACCCCGTGCTCACATCTGCCCCTCTTTCCCCTACTTGTATGAAAAGATTTTCTCCCCCGTTGACACGTCAAAAAGAATATCACGAACTGCGGGAGTGTTACTTTAACTATTTAACCGCGAAGATAAATTTGGGAATTTTAGTGAGATGATATAGTAACCTGCGAATGGATATCATTGCTTTTACCCAAAATCCAAGATGAGAAATTTTATTCGTTAACTAAACACATTAACTCACATTATTAAACTTTTTTGAGCTGTTTGATCAATTTTAAACCTAAATCATGAACTAAATTTCAGAAAAACTTACTAAAGATGGGTACTGTCCGACCATCACAAGAAAAGCCATCGCCGAAATGTCTGCGCCTGTCTACTGCTTTAGCAACGAGGCGCGTCTCATTTTTCCAAGGGAAGCTTAATGTTGGAAAAACCCGTACGACTGCACAAAGGCAACTACTTTGTTCAAATGTAGAAGCAACTTTCACCCGTCATACCTTGACAGGCGACTTGCTAGTGATTAAGTATAAAATTCATTGTTACAAAATTCGTTGCCTTACAACAGCAATATTAAGTGCAATTAAAATTTTGAATCAAGGTTTCTCTGGAGCAAGCATGATTTTTTTTTTTTTTTTTTTTTTTTTTTTTTGTAAACGCTACTTTTTCAACACTATGGGGAATATATAAGAGTTTTTTTTTTCTTCTTTTTAAGTCTGTTTTTGTTAGGGAATGGGCTGTTGCTTTTAAAAAAAAATGAGATGGAATTGAAAATGTTGAGACAGATCGTATAAGTAGATAGAAGTCACCGCAGACGGCATTCTTTGCGTAAAAAGGAGAACGGCATAAAACAGAACTGGAGATGGATATAGAAAACATTTTATCAACAAGAAAACAGGTATTTATAATTTAGTTTTTTTTTCTAAATGTATTTATAAGAACTAACAGCATCTCTATCATGAATTTAAAAGTACACTGGTGTGCAAAAATTAAGAACGAGGCGGTTTTTCCAATATAACTTTGTACAAAAAGCTTTCCAAATCAACACATTTAATACCGTAAATCCCAATACGTAAGGACATGTGTAGTGTAAGCAGCACTTACTAAAAGAGAAATCAGAGGGATAAAAAGAAGTTTTATTGAAAAAGTAGCATGGAGCGCAATGTGACTGAAGGCCGAAACATCCCAGTGATGGGTGTCCAGCAAGAAACATCCGGTCTTTAGTAGGGGACATGATCTCCCCCGACTGCTAGGCAGGTTTCACAGCGTGTGCCCATGCTGAGAATGAGGGTGTCAATGAGTTTATGGCGTGCAATCTCTTGGCCAGAAATACTGATCTTACACCGACAACATGCTTTATACTACTCAGACACTCCACCATTACGTAACCCAGCCGTAGGTGGGGATTGGTCTTTGGGGGACCAGGCCCGTCCCTATGCCGGTCCCAAGCCCGGGTAAATGGGGAAGGTTTTGCGATGGTGTAGCATCCACGCATGTAAAACTACCACTCTTTACTTACGCTTGAGCAGATTTGTATCTGCCCAGTGACTATCGAGTGGAACAGTGAGTAGGCAATGGGCGCCACCGAAGTCAGATCTGTACCTGGGTCCACGGTGTCTAGAGTTGTAAGTGGTTGGATTTCGTTCCCGTAAGGGTTTAGGGGGCCCCGGCCGAAAGGTCAGTACTCTGGAAGCCCACGATGGCATAGCAGAGCGGGGTTCCCTTTTGTGTACTCCCCCATTACGTCTGCCTGCATATCTGCGCATGTGCTACCGTACATCACCTTACTTAATCTCCTGATTGGTCTTTCTGTCCGCTCTGCCTCTTCGTTCAGCTGATATGCTAATTTTTCGACTTCGTCCTTGGTTTCTGCACACCAGTGTATGTGGTATCCCAAATGGTTTACAATTCTAAAGAGAAAAAATCAATTCACTATTTACGTGATAGCATATATTTATAAAATATGAGGACTTCACTCCAGTAAAATAGTAAACACTTACCAAGATGGCCCTTCAAAATATTCACCAGCAACATATTTAGTACAAAACGAGCTGATTTGTGCATCATATGACTTTCTTTTACTTGAATTTAATATCATTTCCCCATTACTGGAAATTTTAATGTGATTCAATAGTTTACTCTCTAAATATCACCAACAGTGGCCAAACTGAAACAGATTTTAAAAAAAAATCCGCTAAATTTGTCACCAAGTTGGCGACAAAACTTGACGACCAAAAGACTGGCGGTATATCGCCTAGTGTCCGCCGAATTATAACACCACTTGAGTTTACATCGAAAGTAACAATGATTTCCCCCCAAAAAGGGGCAAAAGACCCCTTTAGAAACACCCGAAAGCTACCAAAAATGGAGGTGCACAACGAGACCCCACTAGGAGTCTACGTACCAAATTTCAACTTTCTAGGATTTACCGTTCTTGAGTTATGCGACGCACATACATATATACGTACATACAGATGTCACGAGAAAATTCGGTGTAATTATCTCGGGAATAGTCATTATGGATATTTCGTGTGTCTATACGTTCTTAGGCACTTATCCACGTGTGGTCGAGTAGAAAAAGAAAACTCAATATTCATTCGGGGATGAGTAAAATGGAAATTAATGTTAATTTTTGAGTGAAAATTGTTTCGCGAATACCATACTTCTTTTTTTGTAGAAGGAAGTAAAAAGGGTGAGATTACTACGGAAAGATCAGATGTTATTTAAATTATGTGTATGAAGATGTTTTTCGAAAGTTTTGAATGTGTGACTAATACTTTTATATTTTCTACCAAAAAGTTTTTTTAAGCTTAACAGTTTTTTAATGACCCTGTTAAGGTATTTTAATGAGTCGCCATAAACTGCATAGAAATTCTTTATTGTACAACATTTGCTTGGTGTGGAAAAGGTAATACAGGGTGCACGCTAAAGTCCGTAACCACTCCAATAATTTCTGAACGGTAAGAGCTATCGGCATAAAAGTTGGGTCTATATACGATAAATTTTCCATGTGGCTACTCGAATGAACATCTTACAATGCCGTCTAGTGGAAAACTTTGTAGTAAATGTTGTTATCTCACAAACGGTATGAAATAGGGGAAAAAGTTAATTAAAAAGTTATTCGCAGTCGTCAATTTAAAAAAGAAAACCTACTCTCCGCATATGGGTTAATGCTAAACATAGTAGGTGTAAAAATCATTCTCGCTACAAGTCGTTGGATATGGTGGTTGCGCAGAATGGCCTCTAGGTTTACCTAACCTGCTTATTTTGACCTTTTTTGGTAAGAAAAGATCATACAACGAGTGTGTAGCCTCTCCGCCAACATATTGCACGAACTTTGAAACAGCATTACTTCTGCTTATGTTAGCGTTTTACCTGCCATGTTGTGCGATGTGAAGCAGAAAGTGTCCAGATGTGCATTTGGGCTGAATTATGTCATTTTGAGCATGGCAGATAGATTGAGATTTCCTTCCAATGGGAGTTTGCTTAACGCGATCAAACAATGGTGCATTTCACGCCTACTATTTTTAACATTATTGTGTGGAAGATGTCTTTTCTTTCGTGATTTGGTGATGCTGAACAACTTTGTAGTTAAACTTTTTCCGCACCTAGTACCGTTTTTGGGTTAATAAGGCTAACTTTGAAGTATTAGCCATTTCTTCGTGTAGTGCATTTCAAATTCGTATGCTTGTAAGTATGACAATTTAATTTGATTTTAATGTTTTGAAATTCAAAATATACAAGTTATAGAATCGATTACACATTATTTGTATACAATCTTCTGGAAAACAATTCTTACGTCCCCCCTCTTCCCTCTTTTTCCCCATTCCGTGAGTTACCCTCCTCCCCACACAACTGATTTGGAATTACAAAAAATATTTTACACTATACTTATATACTCATTTTTAGTCAAAATAAATAAATGAATAAAAATTCGCTAGTTTTTGCCAGTTTTTCTGAAAAATAATCTTGCGTGGAGGGGGTTAACATTAACACTAAATCTAGCCACTTATCGAGCAGGAATACTTTAAGAAAAAAAAAAAAAAACACGCATTATGAAAATAAATTAGCTGAAACTATGAATAATAAAATCTTTTATAAACACAGGATTTTGTAAGATTTATTTAATTTTAAAACTCAAAAATTGTAGGAATTTAAAAGCTAGGAGCGTATTGTAGGGAGAATTAGGATATGAGCTCTCTGACAGTATAGTATAAAGTACAAACGTACACCCTTTATTGTAATTCAGGGTCAAGTCACTGACACATAGTAAGTAGGATTAGTTCATTTTTCCAGTCATACATATAAAGCATTCACTTGAGCTTCCAATCCTCATTCTGGCAAGGCGTTCGACCAGACTGAACATCTCCAATTCTCAGTTTATGTTGACTAAGGTCTCTTTGCGTGGTTTTTCGACTCAAGATTCTTCAGCCATCCCCAATTGTCTTCAAGATTTGGTCTTCGAAATTAATTATTATTACACCAATTCAATCATTTAAAGTATAAATCGCTCTTTTATTTTCATTGAGCATTTATGGGAAGTGTTAAACCTCAATGAGTCAATATCCTAAGCTGAAATTCAGTAATATTTTGTTTTGAATATGTCATACAATTTTATTTTTGGAAGAAAAAAAAGTTTACTTGCTTCATTCCAGCATGCAGCACTTATTCCTATATTTATAACAAAACAATTACTTTTTGCTTTAGTTTTAAGGTCACTAGCGCAAAAGCTGTGTATACGAGCTTGAAAGTTGACAAACTTAACTAAAATCTTGTTTAATGAATCACAAAATCCAGAAAGCGAACTGATAAACTCATCCCAAAGTTTGATAAACTTGCACAATGGATCAAAAAGTTTTGCGAGAAAAGAAAAACTAAGCATTAGCACGTAAACTCATCGTGTAAATAGGTACAAAAGAATTTAATCAGCTAAAGATAAGTGGAGAGGAAACCAAGTGTGAATTGAAGAAAATGTAAACTTATCTTTAAATCTTAGGGAAGTTCCGTGGTGTGCACTTAGTTTATGTACAAATTCCTTCACTTGGTAATTTAAACTCATTGGTATAAAAGAAGTTTTTTTAATCTTTAAAAGCTGCAGACAAATTACTTTATATATTATGTTTAAATAACGGCGCTGAAGTTATTTAGTGCGATGAATTTCAATAACACAAACTTTTAAAATTTTTAAACCAGCAAATGAAAAAATATTTTAAATTCAAAATTCCACTCAGTAAACGTTTTTAAAAATAAAAAACTTTTAAGACATTTAAAGCGTTTTGTTTACTGAATAGAGGTCTTAATTTAATTTCAAACAAGTTCTAACTCTCATTCATTTTTAGTTATCTCGCACAAAATTTGTTCAATTTGGTTGCTCCTTTGCTCAAAATAAACTACTAGCATTGTGTTATGGTTTTTACATGCTGTTATTTTATTCTAATGTTTATTATCTAATATAAACACTGGTTTTGTATCTTTAAAAATACAATTTTTATTGTAAAATTAGAAATTTTTCGTGCTATTTTTTACCCAAGCAATTTTGGCTAAATCTTTTTCTCAATACGCTTAAAACTGACAATGATAGAACTTGTGGTATTACTTTTGTAAACTCTTCTGTTGTAAATTTCGAGTTTATTTTCAAGTTTACAACAATTTTACAATAGGAAATGATTGGTGTGTCCAAAACCTTAAAATCAATATTTCTATTAGAATGATTTCAATTTTAGGACTACGGCAGTTAGTACAGTGCGTTTAGTTAATGTTGAAAAAGAATATTTCTCAAATAATAGGTTGATATTTAAATCTTACATCTCCGAGGGGAAAAGAAAGAAAGAAAGGGAGGAATAAGAACAAAAAGAACGGCCATTCAATTGAACTTTCACTGCAGCTCCAAATTGGCTACAAAATTTTGACCGTCGGCTTTGTTAATTCTTTTTAACTCTGTTAAATTTTTTTAACATATGTTTTACCTAACAAACTGATTACATGAACTGATCTCATGAGCACATGAGATCATACCTCACATTATGGGCACACTGTATCATTTCTCTGACTTTCCCAAATTAAACTTCATGCCGCTGTAAGCTTTATTTTTATTTATTGAATTAGGTTTTGCAATGAAAAGCAAGTCGATTGACTTGTTTTATGACTTAACACCTTATTGGCATAACAGGGATAATATTTTTTTGAACAATTAAACTAAGCAACTGATTAGCAAAAACATAAAACTACACTTTAAAAAATTGAGTGTTTTTTCAACCTCTGAAAATTTTTAGAAATTAATCTTAATGTTAATTCATGGTAACTTCACTCTCATGAGTTGGAATATTTTTTAAGAATTAAGTTTTCACCAAGTAATTAATTTCAGTATTTTTTTTTTTTTTTTTTTTTGCAATAATAGGGGAGACTGGGGATACTTGATCCCCACTTTAGTTTTCAATTTCTTTCTCTGAAGTACGTGAACAAAGGTAATATTTTCCTCTATCTCACAGTATTTTTTTAATTAAAATTAAACAGTTTTGGTAAAAAAAAATTTTTTTCAAAAATTTCATAAAGGGATCATGTATCCCCACACCAAGGGATACATGTTCACTTCAGGGGGGTTACTTGATCCCACTGAGAAAATACATAGACTTTTCATTAGATCGGCAATATATTTATAAATTTTAGTTTTCTACATAATGTTCCTAAAAAATAACACCATTTCTAATTTTCTTTATTAGATTATAATAATGTGAACACAAAATAACCTAATTTCGATTTTCACTAGACATTTGTAAAAAAAAATGTACACAACTTTCATGAACTTATGATGCTTTTGATCAGTTACTTATTATCTAATACAGTTGTGAACAATACTATATTTTATAAATAAAACTAACATTTTTTTTAATGTAGAGTGATGAAGCTAAAATTATAACAAATTAAAAAATAAGATGACAAGCACGAAAATCAAATTATTTGCTTCTTGTCATATAGCAATAAAATTAAGAGTTTCGTCAATTAAATTAATTTTTAAAAAGAGGGAAGAAAAAAAGTAAGTATCAGTGTACTTATAAAAAAGAAAGCCTAGCGTATATGTTTTCAAAACCTGAAAAGTCAAATGCAAACAATTTTGTTTCTTGTAATTCTTAAAGTTCCGTTCAACCCAACTGGATATGTGCAGCTTTCGTCAATTTTTCAGGAAAAATAGATTAAGCATATTACTTCTTCACTTCAGAAAACGTATTTTAAACTGTAGAAATCCAATTTTGCATTCTATCAGCTAATGGGTCTACATAATGGGCAACTCACTTTTTTTTGTAAATGTAACTATGGCAAAATTATTTTTTTTTTCTTTCAAACAAAGATTTGACATCTATTGACAAGCTCATTTGGCTGATAAAAACATAATTTATCAGTATAGTCAGTTTATGTTTAGATGTTTGAGGTGTTATGTGGGTTACAAGTGCGAAGTGATATTTTAGTTATTTAGCATATTCACTGTAGTGATGGTTTAAATCTATCTCTCAAACTATAATAAATTTTATTATGTTAACATGGTTTTGAGTGTTTAAAGTTTATGTCAACACAGTAAATAACATTTATATTGTTTTCACTGTGTTTCTATTGCCATATGGATACTTGATCCCTGGGATCATGTATCCCTCTAAACGAAGAGATCATGTATCCCTAATATGGGATTTTTACTAAGATACTTATTCTACTGTAAAGAATCAGTGGGAATTTACTAAAAATATGTCTCAATTATTAAAGACTGTCTATACTTTAACATTACTCTTCGGAATCTTTTTTAAGTTGTATTTAATGGATAATGTAAACTTCGGAACGCTTTCCTAAAAAAAGTTTCCCTTGACACATTCAGACGATCATTTCTTGAGCTAAAACAAAATGGCTGAAGCAAAATAAAATGTTACCAGTTTTTATGTACAAGTAAAACTTTAATATAATTGTCAGGTTTCAAATCTCTACTTAATGATTTTGGTACATTTTTAGCTGTGGGATCATGTATCCCTAGGAATTAAGTATCCCCAGTCTCCCCTAAATGCAGCTTAATATTTTTCGGCAACTTGTTTTAAAGGAAACACCCCGGCCAAGTGTTTTAAAATCAAATAAATTTAATGCATTAAGATGACATTTTGAGCTGAATTTTATGTTGTGATGCACTTAAAATAAATGTCATGTATATATGGCTCGAGGGAACATAAGTTTATCATAGTAAAATAAAATATAACAATATTTTACCGCACAAAATTTTCAGGTTACTGTACACACGTGCTTAAGGGTTTCATGAAAAAAAATCGATGAAGAGAAGTTGCAGCTTTCTGATAAAAGGTGATCCTAGAAAAGCTAAAATAGCCCTTCATCTTGAATATCACACTTTGTTTCATTGAAACAGGAGTTCCTTGAAACCCTGAAACATATGTCTGCAGTAGGGGAGAGTGTTGTACCTTGGGACACTTTGCATATTTCAATTTTTAACAGAAATTATTTTTATCAAATTTAAAATCTAAAAGTCACATTAAAATAATCTAATATACTTCTATGCAATATATATATATTTTTTAAATTCAGGCGATTTGAAAACAAAATATTGCCAGCCATTTAAAGTAAGAGTTCCATGCTGTCCAAAGGTACAACATCCTATTGTATTACTTTGGGACACATCCTGTTGTATTATGGGTAAGTCTTCATGATTCAGGAAATAACCATTACTTTAAACAATTTTGCACCAGAAAACAAAAAAAAAAAAAAAAAAAAAATTCCGTGGTAGTGAATTAAATCATTAATAATTAATTATGAATATAAATAATGAATTATAAATTATTATCTAACTAAAAATGTGTTTAAAAGTCTACATAAGATTAGAACATTGTTCCATTGTTCCTTCATTGTCCCATGTTCCAAAACGTATCTTAATTATTAAGAATCATGCATATGTTGTGCCTTGGAACGTGTCCTAAGGTACAAAATGATTTGCTGTCCCAAGGTACAATCACCAAGCGGTTTAAGAAAAAAAAATCTTTACGCACCATCACTATTTTCGCATTAGCCAAATATTTTAATTGCTTTTCTTTTATAAGAAAATAAAAATCAGTTGATTAAATTTACAAAGACAAAAAAATAATTAAAAATGAAAAACATATTTACTTTGGTGTCGTGAAATTTTCTTTCTCTCATAAAATCGTAATTTTACTCAATTGATGCTGGTTTTTGCTATGGCTCCATTTAGTAGTAAAGGTTACTATAAGAGATTACAAAAACATGGCTGTTAAAAATAGATTCTTATAAATTAGCAATGTCCCAAGATACAAACGTTCCAAGGTACAACACTCTCCCCTAATCTGCAAATTTTGTGCGATAAATCGTTATATCTTATTTTTCTTTTCAAGCACCAAGTTATTTATTCAATTTTTAAAGTTAATTTTAGTTTTCTTAGAATTTTTTTCTTCAGCATTTTCTTCTTTCGTTGGAGTGTGTTTTAATGTGGAAAACTCCGTATCGTTTCAACGGGCACCTTGGTTAGTTCTGAACACAAATAATCAGATTATGTATTGTTAACAGTTTATTCTTCCTACGGTCCTGAAATAAAGATTTTACGATACAAAAATCCCCATGTATTTCCGTGAAGGCAACTTACACCTTTTTTTAAATGCAAGAAGTAGAGCTATGCATGAATAATTTTTAATTTTTTGATTTCCACTAATTAGCTTTTTTTTGTCTCAAAAAATGTCAATCCTATTTTTTTAATGTCATTAACATTTTTTTTTAAACTGAATTAAAAAAAATAGTACAGAATCACCGTGTCCTCGGCTAAAACTTTCCGAGCGAAAACGTTGAGCTCATACTTTTTTCAATCGAGAAAATCCAAAAAGAGAATGAAAAAAAAAATATTCTGAAATACATTTTTGTGACGTTCTAATTATGAGCTCTTTCTTTCTTTTTTTTTTTTTTTTTTTGAGGAAGTCAGATTTTGTCAGGCTTTTTTTTTTTTTTTTTTTTTTTGAATGTCCTATCATCCATAAGCTTCTCTTTTTGCAGTTAAAAAGGAATTATGTGTAACACCATATCAGATCTCTTTTATAAATGCTATTATACAGGGTCAATGAAAAGTTTTCGGTGCGTTTTAAAAACTCGATAAAACAGCAGAAAAAAAAAAAAAAATGTCGTATAAATCTGCGATTTGTGCCGTAATACTTTAAAGGTTTGAGTTCTCTTATAACATCGTATAAAAAAGGGGGAGAAGTGTAATTATACTTAATCACTGTCGCGTCACAGTAAGAAAAGCAAACGTAATGTGGAGTGTTTATTTATTTAATAAAAACAGAAAGCAACAACTTTCATTGCTAATGTTTGATGCGTTCAGCGCTTGTGGACATGAAAATCTACTTTAGTTTAAATATGCTTCGTGAAACATATGGAGCACATATTAATATCTAGTAATGAAACATTTTTCTTTATGTTTAATACAATTTGTTGCTTTTCTATGAATTTTAAAATGAGTCAATGAGTTTTCGGACACCCTTATTATTAACTTATCGCAGTTCGGCAAACGTTTTATTTGGTTCGTGAATTAAGTTTGTTTAAAGATCCATTCAAAATTAACAAAACTCTGTTCGTGAACGTACTGTTTCTGATTTTTTCTCCCCTCAACAATATAAGTTTGAGAGGACAAAGTTCCTCAACAAAGTTCTTTAAACATTATTTCTTCATCCAAAATCATACAAAGCTTTTTTGCATTGAATTTTCTCGACATCACATGTATTCATCTAAAAAAAAGTGTCAAAAAATCTTCTGCTGATGTCTCATTCATCATCAGCTATATCGGTATCACCAATCTTTATTGAAACCAGAATCGAGGTTCGTTACAATTTTTTTTAAGTATCTTAAAATGTTTTTCCGGTTAAAAATTGATCGTAGAAAAATACCGATGCTGTCAGCTAATGGACCAAATTTTGAATGGATATCTGTTCAGATCGCTCATAGAAAACTTCTTGATAGATAGCTTACTAAAACTCTAAGAGTTCATAGTTAAACAAAAAAAAGTTTTAAAAATGCTAATAGAAAACATAATCGGGCGATATTTATTTATTGAAATAAAGATTTCTTTTTACGTAAGTTTTCAAAATTAGTATGGTAAAAACATAAGTATATTTTACTACCTTAAAACTTCATTACTTAATTAGTTTAAAAACGAAAATTGGTGATTTTGCCACCTACAAAATTGACTATATAAAAGAAATTAAATTTCAATTTTTGATTTCAGAAATGTAGTCGAATTCCAGAACCGAACCTAATATGGACCGGAAAGCGTCAGAGTTTGGGAAAATACTGGGTTATCGAGAATGCAAGCAACCTGTCCCCCCCCCCCAGTCAGAATGTGATATATTTTTTTTTTATTTGTTTGGGTAATCTAGTACCGAGTTCTCGGCACTCTACTATACAACTAACTGATAATTTAATATTAATTAATTACTATTTAAGTTCAATATCCAGTGGCATGTGATGTTTCGATAGGTTACAAAGCTATAATAGCTGTCTATACTTATACAGTGTGCTCCCGTTTAAAATGTAAGCCCTCTCTTTTCGCAATCGTTAGTCTTAGATGCATATTCTCAATTGCAAAAATGTTCAAAAAAAGATACAGCGTTAATATATTTAGAGTTTGAAGCAAAAACAAAATGAGCTAAAAAAATTAAAAGTTATTTTTTTTACGGGCCTTTGGTCCTTTAAATTATATTTAGGAAAGTCATCTCCATTGAAAAATAATTCTAACACAAAAAGTTTGACATTAGTACGACCAAAATTTAATTGTAATCTTCTTTACTAATAATAAAGCTGAATGTCTCTCTGTCCGGAGGATGTCTGGATGTCTGTAGGATATCTGTAGGATGTCTGTGACGCGCATAGCGCCTAAACCGTTCGGCCGATTTTCATGAAATTTGGCACCAAGTTAGTATGTAGCATGGGGGTGTGCACCTCGAAGCGATTTTTCGAAAATTCGATGTGGTTCTCTTTTTATTCGAATTTTAAGAAAAAAAACTATCATAAATTACGAAATTATCATAACGTGGAACCGTAACATGGGCACAAGCCAATTGGCGAGATACGAAATTATCATAACGTGGAACTGTAACGTCGGTACAAGCCAATTGGCTAGAAAATTCACCATACATTATTTGTAAGTATACAAGCGAACCAAAAGATCTTTAATTTTTCTATTACGGGCGAAGCCGTGCGGGTGCCACTAGTTAAAAATAAAGATAAAATGATGGATAGATAAAATGGGGATAAAAAGGATTCGAAATTAAAAGAAAACCCCTTGAAGTAGGAAATAATGCGGATTATTAAGAGAAGAAATTACAATTGCGTCCAGATCCAACTAATTCCGGAGAACTGTCTTAGAGCATGGAGTTATGAGTAATAAGGAGAAGACATCACCACTGAAACTCCGCAGTGGAAGTGAAGCAACCGCGAAGATTCGCGGCCATCTTGTGGCTTTCATCGTACGCTTTCGACTCGATGCGCTGGTTGACTCAATGCCTTTGCTTTTGAACAATAATAGATAATTTATGGTTTTCTGAAGAGCAATAATCCAGGGTTTTTTCCCGTCAGTTTAATGAAAAGAAATGGTGGAAAATCGTTGCTCTAAGAATAAGAGCTCTTCAATTAATTCAAGAATTAAAATGCTGTTACTGTGCATATATTCTGTTTTGGTATAGGGTGTGTGTGTGTGTGTGTGTTTTTTTTTTTTTTTCAGAGCGAAGGAGGTTTTATCAAAAATAATGCTAAAAGCAGGGTATAAAATTTATTTCCAACCGTCTAGTAATAATTTCAAGGCTCTTATATAAAGAACGGTGACTTTTTTTCGAACAAATCCTTTACGTATCGTGTTTGAAATAAATTTAAACCACTGGATATTTGAATACTTTACTCATCAAGTATTATGTAAAGTAAAATTAACTAAAACCAACGAAATAATTTGCATTAAGTAAATGTTCTCAAAAAGAGCTTTAAACATAATTGAAAGATGGGAATAAGAAAATGAATAGAGCCTTTTCCACTTGATTTGAATTACTTATTCCCAATTTATTTTTTGAAAAGGGAAGATGCAAATCAAAATGAATATTACAAATATTTATTTACTGAATACTTTAGGATTACATAACAAAAATATTACCTGGGTGTCAATGATTTAAATCATTTTTTAACTTAAACCCTGGAAATCTCCCTGAATTTTTTTAATTTTATAAGTTCTGAATTTTTTTAGTCTAACCCTCTTTCATTATATTGATTTTGTCCTAGGTGTTTTTCCTCACTTGACCATTTTTATTTAAATTATCTCTCTTTTACCACATTTTTTTTTCTTTTTTTTTGTGTCTAAACAATATTTTTTTCAATAAGTAGTCACTGGATTAAGGAACTTTTTTTATGAAAACAATGAGGGATTTTGTTGCACATAGATATAAAATGGGTGTGCAGAAAAATTCCATACTTTGTTGCTATATTGTGTGCATTTTTGTACACATTGGAAAAGATAAACTTATTAATACTGCTCCAAGCATAAATTGTTGTTAAAAAATTTAGAGTATGCTCATAAATTTATTTTTGAGAAATCATTAATCGAAGAGATTGAAGTTTATACATTTTTTGTTAACTATAATTGTAGATGGTCTCGGGACCAGTTTTCGAAATACTTTACCAGAAAGTGGGCAAATAAAATTGCCAGCTCTTTCCTATTGTAAAATATAATTTTTATACAAAAAAAAAAAAAAAAAAAAAAAATAACAAAGCTAGTGAAGATTAGAAAAGGGCATATGCTATAAGGCCAATTTGTTTATTTTCCTCTTTTTTTACCAATTTAAAGTGCACTAATATGTCATTTAAATTAAATTTGACAAGAATCATATGCTTTGTATTAAACAGATTTTTCATCATGTCATGAAAGCTTTTTACTGAAGTACTCAAAATATAATAGTGGTAAATTTAGAAAAATATCAATATTAAATTTAATTATATTTTACAAATGTTCTAATTTTTTCTATAGAATCAAAAAAATCGGATTTAAATCAAATAAATCCGATTTTTTTTTATTATTTTCCAAAAAAAAAACAGGAATTTTTACTCTGGATATTACTTGTATCAATATAAAATATATTTTTCAGTTTTGAAAAGCACATTCCAGAGCAACAAAATGTGTTTTTGAATATTTATTCCAAAAAATAAAGGGAGTACAATATTTTACAATGTTTGAATCAAGGACAACATTACTTTTTGAAAACGTACAGGAAATAAAACCCTTATAATATTCCACTTCGACATAAAAAGGACTTGCGTAAAAGCATTGTACCACAGAAGTATAAATAAAAGGATTCAGAACAATAACAAAAACTGAACAATTGCTGTGAAATGAGTTTAAATATATTATAAACAAAAATAGTTTTATTTACACTTTTCACACAAAAACAGTAAGGTCAGATACTTCTTGGACAGCACTTGTACTTTAGGATTAAAGAAAATACTGTCAGCCTGCTTAATTAGGTAAAGGATAAACGAATGCTTCGCTTATACGAACAAAAAATCCTAGAACCAAATTTTTACCCATAGATAACGTTAAGAAGCCCTCGGATAATAGAATAATATTGATCAGCTTTCAGAAGTATTTTTGCTGAGAAAAATTTTAAATATACAAAAAATAAATTAAGGGCAATTACATTGACATAAAATAAAAAATGATAGATTGCGCCTACAACGGGTGAGAAAAACATTCATTCCATCAAAACATTTTTATCATTATAATTTCTACTGTCACTGTTGCTGCCATTACAAAAAAAAATAATAATTGAATAAATGTCGGTTAATTATAAATTAAATAACGCAAAAGAATATAAACATTACAGACGAGAAGGTTAAAAAAATGGTAATAAAAGAGCTCCCAAAAGACCTTGAGCAAGTAATCCACTACCGTATATACTCGCGAATAAGTCGAGAAATTTATTACAAAAAATGATGTTTAAAGTTGGAGGTCGACTTATACGCGGGTCAGAATTTCCGAAAAATTTTACCGATTTTTTTCTTTGAAAAAAACACTCAAAAACGTGATCATTTTCCCGATTTTGGTCCATCCCTTTTAAGCAGATGCTAAAGAAGTGAATACTTAAACATTCTGCTATGATTTTACATGGTCTGACTGGGAATAAAGAATAAATAATTACCGTAACTACGCAAAAAGTGCGGGGATCGCTGTTTTCGCGAATTTTCCCAATAGTCGCGAATTATTGCTCATTTTTTTAAAAAATAATATATAATATGGCTACAGCATAAAATTTTGTCGATATAAAATCAAAATAAAAGCATCAAGTAAAAAAATCGTAACAGCGAAATCGAACCATTTATAAAAATCGCAATTGCAAAAAGTGAACCCTTTTGGTGCAAAAGAACATCAGAAACACACCATGTTATGAAATGCAGTCTTTCAATGTTTTGAACACCACAAGATGGCTGCCAGTCAAAAGAACAGTTAACTAAGCTTCCGAAACGGCTTCAGCGTATCTCGCTCATGTCGTCTCCTTATTACTCATAGCTCCATGTCTTAGAGAGGGGAATCGGCCCATTTTCGCTAAAGTATATCAACTCTAAAAAGGAAATTCAAAGATCATTCACAAAACAAGCCTGAGCATCCTGTTGTATTTAGTAGCTAGGAAGAGCAGGTATTAAATAATATTAGAGGGAAAAAACACCACCCAATCCATTAAATTGAGGAATTTTCATTCTTTCTAATGTTTGAATACAGAGCATTTCAATTGCTTTTAGCTGAAGTTAGTTATGTTTCTATTTGAGAAATTATGTTTGCCTAAAAACGTTTTTATGTATGCGTTTATTTTATGTTAATAAATTTGCATTTTATATAAAAAGTTTTCTCGCTAGAATGTACGCTTTGAGTTTATTTTTCAAAATCATTGATCTTTTTTGATACTACCACCTGTTTTACAGCTTTTTCTAATGGATTTGCTGAGTGGGACCAAGTAGCCCCAGCGCGGGGCTAACTGAACCCAATTTTTAAAAATTGAAAAAATATATATAAAGATTTGAAGTTGTTGTTTAAAAAGAGATTTAGGTGATGGCATAACGTCTGAAAAGTGGAAAAATCAAGGTTATCAGTTCACAATATGGGTTTAACAAAGCATTCCGTGTAAAACTCGCAAAAAAGTATGAAATTTCGGGTCCAAGTAGTCCCACTTTACGGTACTCAAATTATGGAATTTTTTTTTTTCAATTTTAAGTTAATTTTTCATTTTAAATATATATTTTTTTATTATTCATTTGAAAATCTTGATTTGAAAATGTGTTCGCTAATAATTTTTGAATTTGATATTCTTTTTAAATATATACATATATGTATATGTAATTTTTTAAGAGATAAATAGAAAAAAAAATCAATTTTCTGAAGAAAATAATATATTTTAGGCCTTCTGCTGGACTCCTAATTATTTTATAACTTGGATAAATATTTTGGTGGTACATGTGAGGCTATAGGGCATTGTTTTTATCAACATGAAATTTTCTTTTTCTTTTCTTTTTTTTTTTTTTTTTGATTCGGCCTAGTACGCAGGGTTGGTTTACACTCTCAGGCGCAAGGCGACACGGGTTGCCGTTGTTAAAGTTAAAGGAAACTTTTTTTTACAATTGTTTTGACCTAAAAGGAAAAATATAAAAGGGTGTGCGACTTGCAGGATCGACATTCGTTTTTTTTTGGGGGGGGGCACCCTGATGTTTATATCATAAGAAAGCTGGTTTCGCTTTTATAATTTATCGATACTGTTCTGCACTGTAAAGGTATTGAGCAGTAACTTCAGTAATGAGTTTTTGAGACACTTGAAGGAACTCGTTTTTTATTCTATACTAGCTGCGTCGCCCGTCTTTGCATGGTCTACCTCGAAAATAAAAGTTATGCCAAGTGACGCAAGCCAGAGTTTAACACTCGGGCTTGAACCAAAAGAAAGTCAGTGAAATTTTGAGGCAGATCGCGGAAAAAACCAAAAAGTAAACATTTTAAATCCCCTGATTACAAGAAAAGCCTCAAAATAAAAAACAAGAATTTTACCTGTTCATTTTCGAGAAGAAAAAATGGCAACAGATCTTTCATCTCAATGATTTTCTTCGCTATATATTTTAATAAAAGCATTGTTGCGGAAAGTTGAGATGAAGCACTGAATAATAATTTGAATGGAGGAAAGCCTTCGAAAATTAGGGATTTAGTGTCATGATTAATAGTTTTTAATTGATATCTCCACTAATTATTATCGGAGGCTTATGTTAAATAACCAAACATGAAGACGGGAAGATTACAAATCCATCGATACCAGGTTCGATGGTCAGTTCACTGTTGTTCGGGAGAAGAAGCTTGGACATACATAGGTACATACATAGATACCTAGGTACATACGCTCAGTTTTTAACTATATAAGATTAACAACTGGGAGATGTTGGAGTTTTGTGCGGTATTTTCTTGCTTTATAATAAACGGAACCGAAATGAGCAAGCTTGTGCAATAAAACTAAACTACAAAAAATAAAAAGTGCAAAAAAAAAAAAAAAGTTTGCAGATGCAGCCTTTTACCTTCTCACAGCAGTGTTGTGTTGCAGAATAGCTGTTTAAAAAAGAATTGTTTTTGTAAATATGCAATATAAACGAATATGTTGCTAGAAAAAATGCAGGATAGATGACAGGAAATTGAAACTGCTATTATTCATCGACAGCCCGACAGTTTTTACAAACGATGGCACTTCCAGTCAAAATGTAACATAACGCAGCATGCACACAAGCGGTATTTACTCTAAATCTTTCCATTTCCAAAACTGCTTTAGCGCAAAAAAATCTCCGAGGATTTCAAATGTTCTAACAGTTCCTTTCAATATCTATCATTTCTCGGTACATTTATTTTAAATTCTTTAAAGATGCATCGGCGCTTCATAAAACGGTAAATATTTAGTACTTAAGAATTTATTGATCAAAAAGATTTTTTATAGGCAAAACGAATAGCACTCTTTCCTTTAAAAATCGTGTGTTTTAAATTAAGAAAGGAATTTTCTTATTACAAACACTGATATTGTGCAATTAACAAGTAAGTTCCAGACGTTTTCAAATTTTTAAATACATTTTTCAATTGAAATTAAATAGTTATTCTTGTCATTTGACGTAAAATTTTTTGCAAAATTTATAATTAATTGCTATTTTTCGAACTCAACTGGACCGACAAGGTATTTTTGAGATCAACATCTCAGCTTTCTTTTCTCAGCATATATTTACTATGAATTCCTTTTTCACCTGTCAAATATTTTCCACATTTACACATACAATTTTGCTTTGCAAAATAAAATTGAAAATCGATTTTCGAAAGTCAGTATGGAAATTCCAGAACAGTTTAATTTTAGATCAAATTCCAGAGACCTTTTTTTCTTAGATCTATCTGATATTTCGGCTTGGATTAATCAAATGTGTGAAAATGGATCTATATTTCAATTGAAAATTAGATGCAGTAAGATATTTTGAAACCAGAAATTCTGTCCAGAACTGAACGAGACTACTCTCACCCACACCAGCATTTACTTTCCAGTATTTGATAAATATTTTCTTAATTTGCTATCACTGAAGAATGTCAAACACACCTTTTTAACATTTTGAGCTAATTTCTAAAAGTAAAATATACCTGGTTCATCTGATGATATATACGTATAAAAAATAAACCAATAAATAAAGTAGTTAGTCCCTTTTAAACAATACTTCTAACATAGTTTTTGAATAAATTATTTGATCGGTTTTAAAATAATGTTTAGAAAAAAAGTAAAAATAAGAAAAAAAAAAACATTAAAATTAATACATTTTATCAAAATTAAATTAAGTAATTTGAAAAAATAAATCAAGTCGTTTGTTGCTCTTAGTTTTGTATAAAAATAAAAAGCCTCTGGTTTATTTTTCGCAAGTCGCCAAAGAATAAAAAAATACATATACTTCAGAGTATAAATAACTAAATATAAAATTAATTCTTAAAAAAGATATATATATATATATATATATATATATATATATATATATATATATATATATATATATATATATATAATTTGAATTCTGACCCTTTGAATTTGAATTATTTTTTTCGCAATCACGAGTTTCGACAGGACCCTACGCATTGGCTGTTGTTTCTAGAAACAGCTCCTATCCCCCCAAGCTTACCACTCCTCCTGGGCGGTTACGTGTGTATAGTTGTGTTTGTGTGTGTAGGCGCGCGTGCGTGCATGTGTAGGCTTGTATGTGTGCGTAGACCTGTGTGTATGCACGTAGGCGTGTGTGTATGTGTGTAGAAGCTTGTGTGTATGTGTAAATGTATGAGCATGGGTGTGTGTAAGACATGGACGCCATCGACCAAGAGAAACGGATTTCAGGAGGCAGTGTTCGGAGCAGCGCCTGCAGAGGCCGTTGGGCGGTGGAGCTGGTGTCTCTGGTTCAAGCTGAAAAAGGAACCACAACATCAAAATCCGTGAAATAAAAGCAATAAGCAATCGTAATTGCTCAAAAAAATCCCTAAAAAAATTTAATCGTCTGCACAAATCTTTCTTTCCGTTCAAAAATAAATCACTTCGAATTTCCTTTTGTTTTCCGTTGTCAAAAATAAAATTAAGTTATTAAAATCTTAGAATGAAAATAAAAGCAAATCATCGCAACAATCACTATTTTGCAGTACAGATCTTAGTTGGGGAGTCGGAGCAGAACTGAAAGGAGTCGGAGTCAAAGGCCCTAAAAGTTTTGCATGTTCCGCAGCCCAAGCGAAACTTTTGTGCTTTGAATTCCATTCATTTTAATTCAGTCATATTTATCCCGGGCTTGCATCAATGCTAAGTTTTCAAACGATGTTATTTCGATTTTTGATAATAACTTTTTGCCTATTTCTTGAAACTTAGAACCTATTTAAAATCTGCACATTTTTCCATTATTTTGGCATCTTCTCCTGTATGCGGCAATGTTAGAATTTTTTGAATTGTTCAAAGAATACCCTTAAAAAAGAAAAAGCAAAAAATCTCTTGTATACATTTTCTTTATCAAGAACTTTCACAACAAAGTTTGTTTGAAACAAATTCGTCTTTAAGTGCGGGATCTATGTTTGTCTTAAACTTACCCGTAGACGCAAAAGTTTTTTTTTTTTTTTAATGTTCAAATTAAAGATTTTTTCTATTCATATTCTTCTTCAATAGCTTTAGCCAATTAAAGTTTGCAGCTTTAAGCTCGGGATTTAAATTTGCTTTAAAGTTCTCCATAGGCACTAATGTTAAGGTTTTTTTTTTGAAGTGTCATCTTTTTTTGAAGTGTTCCGGCTGCGGAGTCGGGAGTACATCTCGTCTAAGGAAAACGAGTCCAAGACAAGAATCGAAAATTTTAAATTCAGAGACTATGAGACTCGTTTTCCCTGCGAGTCCGTAAATCTGCCAATGCTACTTTATCAATAACTTTAAAATTCCAATAGTCGGAGTCAGTCATTTTCTCTCCGTGTCTGAATTTTTGTCAAAGCTAAGGAGTCAGAGTCGGAGTTCGACTAATCTTGCGATACAAGAGTCGGAGTAAACGGCTCTGAAATTCTTAGAGTATGAATCGGGAGTTGGTCACCAAAAGCTATTTTCAGCAAGTTTGAGGCAAATCCGCTTTTAAGTTTAAGATCTACACTGCTCAAAACAATTAGGGGGAGCAAATGGTTTTAATGAATTTACGAAATTACGAAGATGTATACCAATAAGTAACATGAAATAAATCATCCATAATTTAAAGCCAACCAGGAAACGGAAGAAGAAAATTTTACATGAAAATCAAAGTTCATGACGTCAAAAACCATAAAAGGAGATAAGGGATAAGGGTTGAAATCGGGATATTGCAGAAACGTCTGTTTTATTGCTGTAACTGTAAGATTCGATTGCGCAGGTTTTTTTTTTTTTTTTTTTTTTTTTTTTTTTGTAACAAGGCTACTTGAGACTGTCTCAGCAACGTGATTTACCGGAATGGGTCCTTTTCCCTAAATGACGCAGAGAGGGTATTTGAACCAAAACGCTGGCCAAAAGTCGAAATGTCAACTTTACCGATTGGTATCGACCTTAAGTCTCAAAACAGGTGGATAAACATGCCATTATGTGGAAGTTTTCTTTTTTCATTGAAACTATCCATAAAAAATTGCCAGCAGTAGGAACTTAGCACTTTGATGATTCGTTTGTCTTTGTTTACGACATTCCGAGATTTTTAATAAACCTTTACCGCTTTATTTGTCGCATTAAAATTATGTTAGAAAGAAAAAATATTATGATTTGGCTGGGGGAAGGTTTGGAGTCTATTATTTATCAATTTTTACTTTTTAGGACTGTTAGTATTCTTTTAATGCAATTCTTGCAGCCTCAAAAACGCCATCCTTCTTTTTGAATTTTTTTATGCAAATGAATGGTTTTAAACACTTTGTACTCATCTGTACTACTTTTAAGTTATACCCTATGTTACTTTAGAATGTCTACTTTGATAGTCTGCAGCAAAAGTTTGCCCGAATTTGCCCGAAAAAATAATTAAGCTATAAATTGAGCACATTATTTTCATAATTTTGAGCTTTTTTGATTACTTTCAGGTTCTGTGGCTTCGGTCATGTGTACAACTCAAAAACAACTACAAAATATAATAAAAGACAATACACAAAGGCTGTTTGATGCAAAGTTCAAGCAAATAGAAATGAAACAAACTGAAATTACATATTTCTCTTATAAGAAATTATCGAAATTGAAAAATATCACCCCGTTTTATTTCTGGGTCTGACTTTGAAAGTCTATATCATCAAATTGTCTTCCTATAGTCTAATTTATAATATCCTGTAGTTGTTTTTAATTTGTGCACCTGACTGAAATTTGTGAACCCAAAAATAAACGAAAAACTGTCCTCCGAGACACTTATTCTGGTGATCATACCAGTTCAGTTTTATACAGTTGTGGTAGTCTATCTTAAGAATAAGGATTTTCTACGAAGTTATTTGCCTAAATTAATTGGTTATGACCAGACAAAAAAACACACCTTGTAAATTTCTAGCAACCATGCCTCATTAAACGGTTTGGATCAAATGCTGTTTTTCGTTAAGATTTTGAGTTTTCATATCTACCTAATCAAATAAAAAGGCACCAGGGCGCCTAAGCGAGCAAATATTATTAAGATAATTTAAAACAGAACAGGTACAACATGCACGATTTCATTTAAAAAGTTGATATTCTAAAAAATATACAATAAACGCAATGAACAACACAGTTCTCAATAAATCATTTTATTTCATTAGTACTTTCTATGTGTTATATTTACAAAGGTTATTGTAAAGTTTAGATATTTAAATACATAATATTTTTCTGAGAATCAATGATATGATTCATTGCATATATAACCACATGCATATTCGCATGTTCGGTTTATGTCATTTTGTTTTCTCCAATTGTAAAAACTAGCAGTTCTATTTTGTGGTCAGGACAAAGCTCTAAAATAGTGCATCATTTTGTAAGGAGAATTAAGAAACAACCACATGTGAAGAGTAAAAATTATTTGAATGGCTGAAAGGAATATGTAACATTCAGATAGGAATGTTGTTATTGTTATTACTTTTGTAACTGTAAGTTAAAGAACCACTGGAAACGATGAAACATAACATCAAAAGGGACTTGGCACCAACAATTTTAAATATCACAATGAATGCTGAAAATGTTTTACAGGAATAATAAAATTCTCTGAAACTTAAATTTTTATCCTTGAAAACGTGATTGTCGAAGAATGTACAAAAACGAATTTCAAGGCATACAAAAAATTGCAAAGATCTGAAATAAGCAAGTAATGTCAGTTTAGCTCTAGATATACAATTTTTTTTTCAATATTTAAAAACTAATAATTTATAATAGTCAGTTTGTGGAAAGTTGCTTATTAATAATCTAAAACTCGGTGGTAATGAAAACGGAAAATACTTGATCATTTATTTTAGCAGTTTAATTAAAAGAAACTAATAACAACAAATTGTTTTAGAATACTTTAGTTAAGAGAGTATTTATGGCTATCTCAAATGTGGATGAACAATAAAACAAAATTTTTTAAATAAATATAAATACAGTTGACATTTAATGAATTTGGGCAATATGTAGCTGTTACGTTGTTTTAAAAACTATTTAATCAAAAATATATTTATAATGCTTTAATTATTTTTTATATTTATTATCACATACTATAAGTCGTGGAGTAATCAAGGTTTTGAACTTCAAAGTAATTTTTTGTTTAAATTACCGTCCTATATCTAATAATTTGGTAGCTAAAAACTCCAGGTAGTCTAAGAACTTTTCCGAAAAATTACTTAGTAAGGAAGATACTGCAAAAGGTTTAATTGCAATCGAGTCTTATTTGGAATAACAATGTATTTTAGAAATAAGCTACAATGAACAAAGCTGATCTGATAGCCTTTTTGTGTGACGGAAACTATCACGAATAATTTCAGTGAAACATGTTCCAGAATTGGCTCCATCTGAAAAAAATATTCAGTATCATTTTGATGCTTCAAACTTTCCTTTCTATAAGAACGATAATGTCTAGAAATTGGCAAAAACAACAGCAGAAATTTCGCTGCTGAAATTTTTCGCATGCTCACTATGTTTCCAGAGATAAAATATTTAAAATAGTGCAAAGCGGAAGAATTTCAGCAACAGTTTTGTTGCTGTTGCTTTCGATCTTAAATCAACTTTTATAAAAACAAAGACAGAAAAACATTTTCAACATTTTTTGTAGTTCACATACTTGTATATGCTTCTGATTGATCATTTAATTGTTCTTTTAGAACTAGTACCATAATCTATAAGTACAAAAAATGGTGAAATCTTACAACAAAGTTATAACAAAATACACTAAAAAATTAAGAAACAATACAAAAATTTAAGCTCTTAAATGAAATCAAGAAAAACTTATCAAATTACTATAATATCATAAATGCCTCAAAGAAATTCATAAATAGATTATTAGTGATATAATTAGTATCTTCAACTCGTTGCTAACTTACTTAGTTTCCATATATCGTATTAATTATTATTGGAAAAAAAAGTATAATTAAATAAATACCTCAACATTAGAACGGTAAAATTTGTATTTCTTTCTCTAAAGAAATTTAAAACATGCACGTGGTCAGTAGAATGAATACCCACAAGAAAAAGTACTTTCGATAAAAAGTTAACGTGGTGTTTTTAGTCTCCAAGTTATGGTTTGCGGTGATAATGACACATCTATCTCGAATAGTATAAAAAGTGCAAATGCAGTTAAATTAAGTAGCAAAGAGAAAATTAAAGTATAAAAAGTATAAATGGAATGTTTAGCGCTATTTTTTGGGTCTCGCCATTTTTATTTGTATAAACACACACACTATAAAATCGGTGTTTCAAAGTCAATTTCTTGTCTGAAAAAACATTGATACAAATGTTCATATCAAACTTAAAGCACTTTTGCAGTAGGATTTGGCCAATGTCGCAAGAACCAGTTCTTTTCACGAACGTTAAGTATAATATAACTTCGAATGGACAATCTTTAGGAATCAAGCGATGTGACGCGGTCAGCATAGCCAGAAATGTTAGAAAAAGCGTTCAAACGAAGATTCCCAATTTGGCTGAAGACATAGATATCTGATTGAGCATAAGCATTCCCATGTACAGTTCAAGAATGCTAATAGTCAGATATTTTTCCCGTAAAATCTTTACATCAAGCACCACTGAATCTTTTTCACATTGTCTTTTTAAGTTCAGAGTAATGTACACATTTTGAGGTCTATCGTTTGATTGCATTAGAGTTCTGTGACTGGGTTGGTATTCCTCCTCGAAGACCAACTGGTAAATCCGGAACCACGAGAATATCCAGATATCCTAAGTGTAAAAAGAGTAATATTTTAAAATTCAGCTCTTTGTCGTGCATTACAATCTTTAATATTCGTTAAAAAAAAAAGTAATCATATGTTATAAATAAAACAATTCAGTTCATTTTGAACAAATATAAGATGCAGTTGCTCAAGCTGAATCCAAGTTCAATTAAAAGACCTGTTTTATGCTGTTTTTTATCATAAATTTTGTTGCCCAAGATTAAAATCTTTACTATTTGGATTGTGAAGCAGTAGCTATAACCATAGCCTGTAGCTTTCTTCAATCGATATTGTCTGCTTGACGTGTAGTCGAAACTTTAGTACACATAGATTCGACACTTTGCGTCCTGTTTTAAAACTGTCCCCTATTATAAGGATTTTATGGTATGCTGAACCAAAGAAATGAAGTCAGTTTTCTGTCTGCAGAAGATGGTGTTATAGTGTAGTTTTTTTAGTGCTTACTTGCTATCTTGCATCAAAATGCACTTAAATCAAGCACCAACCTGAATAATCAACAAAATGGCATCATTTTTTGCTGTTACATACCCCCAAAACTTTACAGTGTAACAATGTAACCCATCAAGCTAATTTTGCACTTTTGTGTTCAAGAACATTGGCCATACCAATATCATCGAGAAAGGATAAAATAGAGGGAGTGAAGACCTTCATTCGGGAAGCAAAGACCCCAAGTCACGTGATAGAGTTTAAAGTGAAGCATTGGAAGAAAACAGGTTTCTTTCGCCAGTTTCACGCAAAACGTGCTAACCATTTGTCGTTGAGTCACGTGACTTGAGGTCTTTTGGTCACCTATTGCTAAGCCAATGCTCCCACCTTTTTAATTCCTGCTCTAAGACTAATGCGTTCATTTTCAGTATAAGGGTTACATTTCCTACCTAAAATGCGTTAGTTCAAAAGGACAAGCCAAAATCAATGTTAAAGTAGGCGGGAAAATATTAGGCTCGGTACGTTGTGTGAAGTGGTAACACTGTTGGTTTTGTACTCATTGTGACACTCACAAAGCACGTGTGTTATAAGAGATTGTCGCATTGGGTATCAGTTCTGAAAGATGTCATAGAGCAGTTGACAGATCAGTCAGACAGATCAGCAGCAGATCATTCTTTTCTGCTTTGTCTTACAATAGGTTTAGCGCAAAATCTCATTCGCTGCCACTAAACTGTCGTCATCGACGTCAAACTCAAAATTTGCATACTGAGATGTTTGATATTGAGTAAAATTTGTATTTATGACTCCCCTTCTTCGATTCCATGCAAAAAAAATTATATATATATATATATATATATTTTTTTTTTGTACGAGACTTACAATATCCTTTTTATTATTTTTTAGCAGTGTATTTTCTTTGTTACAATGAGTGTGAAGCCACCATTAGGCTCAGTTTACACTCATATGAATGGCCTTTCTCAGTTATTCAAACGGTAATGAAAGATGAAGGGAAACGACTGTTTCTCGGAGTAGAGTTACTTTTATGCTAATTATACTACTCTGAGAGCGTTCAAGCTAAATACATAATTTGCCCATCAGTTACCATAAACGATTTTGAGTAAAAACCACAGCATTTCTCTTTAGCGATGATTTGTTGCATCATGTGCATTTTTCTGTGATTCAATCAAGTCCAAAACTTAACAGGAAAAGTCTACAGCTCAACACAGGAACATTTTAATCGGTCAAAGCACAGTAAATATCAGTTTACGGATGGTATTTACTCATTACTGAAAAGATACCGCTCGTCTTGTTCGCTATCTTAAATCAACCCCGAGGCACTGTAAGCATTTCTATTAGGATGGATTTGCAGTTCGAACTGCTACATCATTGCAATTTCACTGGTGCGAGTTTAATAGTATACTCGGAAAAAAATATCTTCTGGACACTGAACCACCTGAAATACTGTCAGAAGTCGAGTATTTCTAAGCACTCTACAGCCAGTGCCAGATCTTCAAATGTTTAGAGCTGGGTCAAATCATCAAACTGTCGCTCTTGCCCATCTTTCCTTAAGTTTATGCATCGAGTTTCTGCTAAAAAAGACATAAAAAAATGATGAATATATATGTGCTCCTTCCCCCATCTCCCCCAAGCAGTCTTATGATCTCATAGCATCCGGCACTAGTCCCAGCATTTTTTTTTTTTTTTTAGAGAAACTCAAACACTTAGAACAACTTTTCCTTACTCTGATTCTTTCCCTGATGAGTTATTGAAAAACATCAAAATCACTTTAATAGGAAGGGAGACATTTCCAAAATAAGAAAAACAAGGATCTCGGGACTTATGAATGTTCTAATCACGTGCATCACAATATCAAAATGGCGGGCAAAAAAATCCACCAGTCAGAAACAGAACCATCAAATTTAAGTTCCTTAAGCAATTAAGAGTCAGATTATGATCAACATTGAATTTCACAAGGAGCACAAATAATTTATATTGCAATACCTACTTCTCTTTACTATTTTAAAAATTCAGTCATAAAATAGTGTGGTGACGCCTGTTTCACAAAAAAAGCGCTAATAGTAAATTCCAGATCCATCACAGACTACTTCTGCTTCTCTTAAATCATACAAAAGTATATATGTGTTTTCTTTCTCATTCATTTGTTTAGTAATGATCATATCGTCTATTCGCAGAAACAATAAAACATGTAATCCCAGAAATAATAGGAAGATATCCTACTTTTGTTCTGAGAAGACGATATTTCTATGTCTACATGGATCAATCTAAATACAAAAATCATATGCTTTGCTAAAATTACAAATACAACCTATGACTGCATTTTAAAACTTATTGTTAAAAAGCTTTTATCACTTAGAGTTTAGTTTCTTTTGCGTTTAGAAAACGATGACATTTTCCATTTCCCGTAATATTGGTTCTTCCGTTTGTAACAATGTTTAAAAATAATAAAAAATAGAAAATATAAAGAAAAGAACAAATTGGGACCACTACCTACATGGAGTCCGCTCCATCCCTCATATCATACCACTGGTTGTCGTTTTTACTGTACTTCTCGAACTTGGGGCTTCCGGTGGAAGGGTTGAGGGAGGAGGCGCCATCTGGCGGCACCTGTTGTCGGGATCGACGATTGTTCCTCTTCATAGACTGATTGTCCCCTAGACTGTCATTATAGTCTGGCCTAGATGGTATAACAATAATTGAAATAAATGTTAATTTGTAATTAATTTTAAGAAAAAAGTACATTTTATTCAATTCTCTGAACATCTTAATTTAAACGTTTGGCTAAGGGGTATAAGGCTGAGGTGGTTTCAGGAAAAACGTCCATTTACCAACGCATGCCGAATGCAATGTTCAAACAATATTTTCTGACACATTTTCGTTCAATACAAAAAGCATTAATTCATTTTTGAAGTTTAAAGAAAAATATTTCAGAGACTTTTTTTTTTTTTTTCAATATTTTATTTAAACCAGCATGGTAAAATACAAATTCCTAATGAAAACTGCATGAGAGTAGATTTTGGGAGTTGAAAACGACTATTTTATAAGTGCATGCAAACAAAGGTATTTCTATTGTTTATTTGTGTCTCATCAAATATTTAATTAGTTCAAGAAGTATTTGCGTTCCCAGTATGACCTTATAATGATATAAATATTGTACATCAAGGCATTTTATTTGCTTATTTTGTTTTTAATTATCTACATAATACACTCTGAGCGTATGTATTGACGCAGCGAAATTACTCATTGGAATTACCTCTTCGACAGTTTGATTTCAATTATTTGCGCCCTTAAAACTTCAATGGAATTGTTATTGACTTAGCAACGACCATGACAGTCTGGATAGTAACATTTATTTAATACCGAATCTTAAATAGTTATGTCATTTCGTTATAAAAAAATCTAAAGCATTAAATTTCAGGACAAAGAAAACGGATCTGAATATTTTCTCTTACTCCAAAATATTTCAAATATTATCAAATCTACTCAGGCCAAAGAAGTAAGAAAATATTTTCGAATGCGCAATAGATAAATTATTTTTCTGCATCCCTTGTTGTCCTAACCATCCTTTGATTATGTAGTAACGTTTGTGTGGGGAGAGATGGCGTGTGAACTGGAATCGAAAGCGAACCAAAGACCATCCACCAAAGGACAAGGACATTTAAATACAGTTCCTCTTTCCATTAACACAGATGATCGGTCAGAGATAAGATCACGTGCATCTGCTATATTCCTGGTAAACAAATCATAGAAAAGTAAATATTTTGGTAAGGAAATGATGTTAGAAACTTACACTGATAGATCGCCGTTGGCATAGGCAGCTTTAATGTTGTCTACAGTTCCATTTGGCGTACTCCGACTTCCATAGGGGTTTCCCAGGCTTTTCCCCATCAAGGGATTTTTTATGTTGTACAGTCGTTGTTGCTCCCAAGACGTATGACGTCGTCGGGTTTTCCTAAATAGTCAAAACATATATTTATTAAACTTAAGAGAAAAGATAATAAATTAGCTGAAGTTTTGTTGTTTATTTATTTATTTTTATTTTTCTTTTTTTATTTACTTACTAGTGGTACCCGGACGGCATTGCCCGTAATAGAAAAATTAAAAGGTCTTTTGGTTCGCCTGTATATTTACAAATCATGTATGGAGAATTTTCTCGCCAATTGGCTTGTACACATGTTACGGTTCTACGTTATGATAATTTTGTATCTCTCCAATTGGCTTGTGCCCATGTTACGGTTCCACGTTATAATTTCGTATTTTACTCGTACATTTTATGATAATTTTGTTCTTAAAATTGGAATAGAAAAAGAACCACATCGAATTTTCGGAAAATCGCTTCGAGGTGCACACCCACATTCTACAAACTAACTTTGTGCCAAATTTCATGAAAATCGGTCGAACGGTCTAGGCGCTATGCACGTCACAGAGATTCTGACAGACAGACAGAGATCCGGACAGAGAGAGATCCTGACAGACAGAAATCTGGACAGAGAAACTTTCAGCTTTGTTATTAGTAAAGATTTTGGAATTGATTAGACCACGGTGCAGTGGCAAACTAGGAAAAATGAGGGTCCTATGAATTCGGTTAGCGAATAACGAATCACTTTTAAGATAGCGAGCTAGATTCACATAGCATATAAGTGATATTTATGACGATTACTATTTTATAGAAGCTAATATTTTAGCAGATACAGGTGTCCCTCGTATATATGTATGTCGTCGCTGATTCGTACCGCGTATTAGCGAAACCGTGTAATACGAAATTCTTTTATAAATATTTTTTTAACAGCTTGTTGGAACAAACATGAGTTTAATCTTTTAAAATTCATTTTATATCTAACTGTGTAGTAATAAATTCAAGTTTTATACCGTGTAATATCGAATTCGTGTTACAATTGTAGTCTGTCTACTAATCCGTGTTATAATAGGTGTAAATTTCGTACCGTGTAATATCGAAACCGTGTTGTACAAGT
Organism: Uloborus diversus; assembly: GCF_026930045.1. Lineage (NCBI taxonomy): Eukaryota > Metazoa > Arthropoda > Arachnida > Araneae > Uloboridae > Uloborus > Uloborus diversus. The sequence continues at coordinate 70,724,098 of NC_072734.1, forward strand.
AATCGCGTTATACGAGGGACGCCTGTAGTACATTTAATAACGTAGAATATTCAAAAATATAGCATCTGATTTACACCAAATTCTAATTTTTACGAAATATAGAATTTTATTCTTACTTTTTAGATACAGATCAAAGATATGATTTTATATAAATAGCACTAATATTTATTGATCCACTTGAAAATCGCCAGTCAAGGTATGACGGGTGGAAATTTCTTCTACATTTGAACTGAGTCATTGCCTGTTTGATATTTTGGTAGTTGAAATGGTAACCCTAACTCCAGTGGATTAACCCTAAACTCCAGTAGGTAGCGTTCATTGTTAAATATTTTTTCATTTCTTCATACTCCTGAAATGACACTGTCTTACCAGTAAAACAGTTGCCAGATCGAGTTCAGCCTTGTCACAATAAAGCCTTTCCCTGCATATTAAAAATTACAAAACCATATTATCAAATTATCGTGTCGTGGCGCGAGTTTTATTGTTGAAACACGCAGGTTACTCGATCATCGGCTGTTATTTATGTGAGGATTCTACTGAAAAATTGATATTTTCTCCCGCACGTAGCAGCACACATATTTCATCAAAAAATAATATTTTTAAAAGTTAATGAACAAAATATTGTTGCGAGTCAAGTGCAACTTCATACTTTCTTCGAAATAACGACACAGTTCTTGAGAAAACACAGATTTATTTCACAAATATTAATAATAGAGCAGGTAGTAATGGTAAACATCCAGCAATTAATCGAATAATGTTAAACACTGTACATTACTCAGTGCACCACGCATTTAAATCAAACATACGTGAAAAGAACAGCAATTCGAAAATCACAGCGCAAGCGCTAATGCATTCACAGACAGCAGTGAAAAACGAGACAAAACAGTTCGAAAGCAAAACTCACTCTCCTCTCATTCATAAGACGTCCGGCGTTTTATACCTACCAAACAAATAACCAGAAAATCCTACAATGTTCTACCAATTTCTCATATTTTCTTTTTATTCCATTCACAAATCTTATAATTCAGAAATGGGGGACCGTATACTTCAGTCGAATGTTAGGGGATTGTGTGTACATTACAAGTAACTATTTACAGGTTACGTTACTAAGATAATTTTAGATGAAAGAATAACGGAATAAACGCCAAATTTAGCCTGGTTACAACAAATTAATCACAAAAATAATTACTATTTACAGAATTTGTAACAATATTGTTGCTGCAGAAATCACAGAAGTATAAAATTCTTTGTTCATTACTTCTTTAAATTATTGCTTTTTAATAGAATATATGAGCTGCCACGTGCGGGAAAAAATGTCGGCTCTTTCGTGGAATTATCCGATTAATCGATATAAGTCCTCAGAGAACAGAATTTCTGATCCGCAGGAAAATAGTTTAGAAACACAATTCCATATTTCAATCAATTTAGACGCCTACCATTGTTGTTCTTTTTCTCGAATTTATTCCTTCTAATAAAACGAAACCAAATAATACTTTTGTTCCTTTTTCCAAAACATTTTTCCTTCAGCGAATTCAAACTTTTAAGCGCATCAAACTGAAAGCAGAAAAACATACTGTTTTCTATTTCCCAATGCATGAAGCTTTTATATTTGAGGTCTTTCCATTTGAAAATGAAACTTTTCCATGCGTTCTTAATGCGCTCAAAAGCGGGGTCGCAGTCACATATGTTACTTATTTTCAAACCACGGCTTTGAAGATTTCGCGAAAAGGATTACATGATATATTCGCTTGAATAACTGCTCAAAAGATGTTCTGTGCTCTCTTTCTGAATGTCCGGCCAAATACATCGGAAATCATGTTTAGGAAATCCCTTTTCGCCTCTTTGATAAAACTAAAAAGTGCACATTTTAGCTAAGAGATCTTTTAAATCTAACGCAAACAGAAGATACAAAAGCAAATAATATCCAAGCTCCGGAGTTTTTTTTTTTTTTTTAAAGTCTTATGTGACGCTGCTGTGCAAATAAGAATTTTTAATTTTCTCTTTAGGAAAAGCATTGTTTTAGCATACAAAAAAAATTTACGTAATTCAACTAATATTGATTAAAGTTTCTAAAATTATACGTGTGAGTTGAGAGTAAGTTGCTAAAACTGACAAACCTACCGAAATTTTAAATATTTTGTGACATTTACGAAAATAATCAGTGTTAATCTATTTCCAAAACTTGCAAAAAACATTGTAAATATCCTGAAGATTATTCTATGATTCACAAGCATTGAGGGTGATTACTTCCCGCTCTCAATTTTGGCATTTTCAATTTTCATTAAATTTTGTATGAATTTCTCTTTGTATAAAAAGTAAACTTCCAAATATCCGAGAAAGAGGGTGGCACGGAAATCGCGGATAAGCGCATTCGCAGTTGATTCAAAATTTAGCTAAAAACGATGCTAGTGTATGCAAATAGTGCTTAAAATATCAATAACACTCACACACTATACTATAGCTAAACGATATAGTAATTGTATGTAAAAGCTAGAAAATGATTGCTCCTTATGGCAAACAGATTACACACATAATCGTGCAATCAGATTAACTGCAATAGATCAAACTTGGTTACATCAAACGCACAAAGAGGAAAGAAAAGTTTTTTCAAGACTGGTCCGTCCTCAACTTTGCGCACGTAAATAATGCAGATTAGAGGTGGGCAATGTCGTTCTTTTTAATGATTCGTTCATCGGAGGATCGTTCATTGTTTTGATCCTTTCATTTAACTCGTTCATATGAACGACTTCGTTCATTTAAAAACATCGTAGGTGATCTCTCTGCCCGACATACTCATGTACATGCGAAATGTTTCATTAGATCAATAATATTCTTTGAAGGAAAAATAACTAAAATTATCTAAAAGTAAGAAAATATATCCATGAAGAAGTAATTAAAAATAGTTTATTTGGGGGTCAGATGTAGACAATTAAGTATAATAGTTCAATTCAGTTAAGAATAATTAAGTTGCTTTTTCGTCTCTGGGGGAGAGCAGTATACCCTAAAAGGAGCCTCACAGGTTTTGGAAAGCGTCGCGAGCCAGCAAGTAAACAAGGCGAAAGCATTTCTTGATGTATTATTATATAGCAAATGTTGAAGTAAATACAGAACTAAGTTTGCTTAAAGCAATTCAGAATAAGATTTGAAAAATTACAAGATACCACAAATTTTAACAGAATTAACGTAGTTACAGCCAATTTACTGTAAACTGGTTTCAAAACAAAGTTTACTAAAACCCTAAATATTACTAATTTGGAAAATTTCAAATGAAGTGCAACGGTTAAAGAAAAAGGACGAATATAGCAGAAAGGTTCGAAACTAATAAATTGTATTGCACTGAGAAAAAGGAAATTTGAGACTGATTGAGAGTTAAAATTTTAAAATGAATGGAATTCAAAAAAAAAAAAAAGAAAAAAAATGCGATTTTATCACAAGTGCATCAATAAAATGTTCTAAACAGCTCTTCGTTCAAAATAACTGTCCTTCATTTTTTGCGTGAACGAACGGATCCATTCATTTTAAGGATTCGTTCTTCTTGACTCGTTCGTTGATGAGCGACACATCCCTAGTGCATTTCGAAAAATCAGTAAGTAGGGCAGGTCTGAAAAAAAGTCAGTAGTGAAGATGTAAAGCAGTAAATAGTGTCAATTTTAAAACCAGTATGTAATGAAGATGTAAAGCAGTAAGTAGTGCCCAAAGGGATGGCACATTAAATTTGAAAAAAAAAAAAAAAGTAAGTAGTGTCGATTTAAAAATAAAGTTTCAACTAGTCAGATTTTCAAGATTTTAAAAAGGTTTAATGTCGTTGGAAGTTAGGGGGAAGAAAGCAACGGGAGTGTCTAAAAATAAATTTGCACTTGTTAAGTAACGTCTAAATTGCTAATTAAGTCTACATTCAGTTATTCATTATCGAAAAAAAAATGAAAACCTGAATCGCCATGGACAATCCACCCCGCGGATATAAGACGACCGCGTATAATTGGGAGTTTACTAGAAGGTATTTTATTTCGGAAATTTAAAATATTTCTTAAGTTTACGAATTAAAGTATACCTTAGTGTTAATACTTAAAGTGAGTGTAATGACCACTTAAATTTAAGTGAATTTAGTTTTTTATGTTTTCTTATTTTAAATGCTAAAATAATACTTTATTGTCAGATTTGTTAGACTTCTGATCTAGTAGCGTTTGAAAATACAAACTTATTCCTAGTGCTCCAGAAATTAAGTAGTAAATATATTTTTTAAAAAAGAAAAAGATACAGAAGCGATAGAAATGCACGGAAATTTTGGAGCCTAAAGTAGGGATAGAATCCTACGGGGTGCGATGGAAAGGAAAAAATTTACCTACCAAAGCAAATGAAATTTAAGAAAATTGACCTCGAATAATTCAACTGTATTTTTTAAAAATAAATTTTGACGTGAATAATTGATTAAATTAATATTATTTAATGAGCTGTAAAATCCTTGCCCTACCTTTTCTTGCAAGATGAGCATAGCAAGGCAATGCCCAGTACAGCACCTAGGAAAATAACGCTACTCAGAGCAATGATGGCAATTTCTGTTGTTCCCATCTGACTGATCTTTTCCTGAACTGATACTCCTTGGATGCGTACAATATTGAAGTTATCCAAGTTGGACACGATTAGCTCTGATCTTTGCTCCAGAGAACTGGAAAAATAAATGTAGATTGTTATGATCATTTGAACAAGGAGTCAAAAAAATAAATAAATAAATAAATAAAAACACAACAAGAGCTTAATTTACATGGGAGCTCAGCTCTTACACTTTTTCCATATCACGTAAAGTTTTCTAATTATCGGCGGAACTCTGTTGTTTAAAGTAAACCACCAAAAAATTGAAACTGGCACTAATAATTGACACTAATATTTGGTACTTGTAAAACGGAAGTTAAACTAATAAGCACACAGGTGACAAAAGGTCAAATAACAGGAGCGTGCCGAAGAGATTTGGGAAGAGCCTCTTTTTCAAGTCAAATATTTTAAGAACTTTTAAATGTAAGTTTTAAATATTAAAATCTTTATTTACAATAAGTTCTTAAAAATGTATTTTGGGAGAGGCTCGGGTCTCTTCATCTCCCTAATGCCTTTAACTAAGAAAAAGCTGAAAGGTAAATATTTCAAATTTAAACACCATTTTATGCATATATTTTTTTATGTTTGCCCAACTTTATCAGTCCCCTCGTTAGTTCATTTTTTTCTCTATTTAAGTGTGAACTACTAATAGAGTGTCAATTACTAGTGTGAATAACACTACTTGTTACTTTTACTTGCATATTAAAATAAGTTCGGTTGATAATAGTGCTCCCACATTTCTTGTGTTAGAAATGTGACTTTGTTTACAATCTGCCAGGTAATTTAGTACAATAACCCCTCATTATATCGCGCTTGTCGGGAGACAACAAAATAGCGCGATATATCCGAAAAAGCGATGTAACCGAGGTCATAAAATTAGCGATTAAATTAATCTAAAATTTAGTGACATGTGCATCTACAAAATATTAGTTTAATGTCACATATAATCACCAAAATATTAGTTTAATATGATTTTCTCAATACAAAATAAAATCACTGTACCAATTTTTCTTTTAAATTGAATGAAAAAAGTAGTTGAATTTCATTGTTTTACAGTAGAATATGAATCGAAAGTTGCACATGAATATTCAATGAATTAAATCTATTGAAAGTATTTCAGTTTTGTTTGTTAAACAAAAAATTAAGAAAATACTTTTTCTGAAAAATATTTCGGTGATATCAAATGAGGCAGTGAGAAGCAAAGGGATGCAAGTGGACATTTTCAAGTTTTGAGGAAACGCGTTTAAAGATCAGAACCTAGGTAATCTTTCATTGAATATTTTTTCTAAATCATACTGTATAGCAGCAACTACGAGGGCTATTAGTACCGTCTCTTGCCCCAAGACAGAGGAGAGGTTCACCTACTGATTGTACTGGTTTTTTCCAAATTTTTAATTTTTCTACTTGCATACCTTTGCTTCTCACTGCCTCAAATATAAAGTAACTTTTACCCTCTTAAATATAATTCTGCGGTGGACAGAGAAAAAGCGCGATATTTTCGAATGAGCGATATAACGAGGCGCGATGTAACGAGGGGAAGATAAAAGAATAATATTTCAGAACTTCATTAAATCTTGATTTTGAAAAATGAGAAAAAAGCTGAAATATATTTCATTTTCAATAACGCTGAAGATTTAAGATGCTTTAAAAATCTGCAAATTTTTCCGAAAATGCTTGAATAAAGAAAAATATAAACGACTGCTTCATTAAAAATATCTGACTTTTCAGTCATTTTGTTATTCTTAATATCGATAAATCCAGAATTTATACATTTTTTTTGAAATTTAACATCCAAGATCAAAGACTTTTGGTGAAAAAAATATCATTTAGCTTTAAATAATGTGTCTACTTTAATTTAGGCTACACGTTTAATAACGAAAATCAGTCTTTTGATATATTATGCATCAACTGTGTTCCAGACTGAAGCATTGGAGCAGAAAAGTGCAGATTTTGTTTAAAGAAAATTAAACTAAAATTTGAGGCAAAAAATGAAATAAAGTACAAATATAAAATAAACAAAAAACAACTAACATTGTAGTTATGATTTTATTTAAATCTATATAAATATACTTCTAATTTTTCAAATCGTATTTAAATTATGATCGAATGGAATTATAAATTCAATGCGCTGTTAGAGTGCTTTCAAATGCAACGGAGTTTTAACGTATTATTTTACAACAGCAAATTATCATAGCTTTTGAAGAAGACCTAGTATTTTTACAGTCAGTATATTTTTGCACTTATCGTTTTAGGAGTAAATGTTAACGATTACTACTGCAAGACAACTACCAAATACTGGCTGGTTTTGTTTTCATTGAAAATCAAATGCATGCTTTTATAAAAGTAAAATTATTATTTAAAAGTGTTGTAAAATAATTGCTAGAAAGTAGTCGAATTTAGTTCAGAGCACTATCATAAAAACAAACGATGCAGTGAAGTTTCATTTCTGTTTGTTTAAATGATGCTTTTGCTTAACAAAATATCGGTAAAGTAGTATCCTCTTACTTAAAATATTTCTTGAGGGCGATTCGTAAGATTTTTATTTCGTCTGTTCGATTTGGCATTCAATTTAGTACGTTAACGGAAAAGGTTGTAGGGCATAAGTTTCGTACAGGGAAGAAAAAAAGGCAAAACAAAAGCAAGGTAGATTGTTTACTTCCACAAAGAAATCGATTTTGACGTTTGTGTGCAGCAATTGCGAATGTAGTGTAGTATCAAACTATAAGTAAGAAGAAAAAAACACAAAAACCGAAGACTTTTTTTTGGACATGTAAAAATTATGGTTTGACGCATATATATGTTATTTCATTGCTAATATTTTTTATTATTTCTAATTGGATTGCATTAGAGGCTTTAGCCTTTTGCAGACCTAGTGTGATCACCGAAAAAATATCCACTCTTTCATGTGTCACCATTAAGGCGCGAATGTCAGTGCCACAGAGAATTTTGATGCCTAGTTTCCCACCAGATGGAAGCACCTGAACTCTCTTTGATGCGAAACTACACTACAAATTTTTCCGAGGGTGTTCGAAAGGTGTTAATGTTGGCAGGCGGATTGTACTAGGTTTGTCCACTCATAACTGTTTCAATGCAATGTAAATAAGAATTTACAATGTACTTCACAAAAGTTTAACAGCCAATCGGCCGTCTAACATAAACCTATCATGAAAAAAAAATATTAAAGCACAAAAATCATTTTAGCTTTATATAACTGAGTAAATGAGCATGTATCGTAACGTTCGAAGTATGGAAATTTCATTTTATTTCAATATTAAAGCTCATATTTTTACTGTCATAGCAAAATAATGAGAGTTCAGAAACAAAATAAATGAGTAAGCAGAGCTTGAACATTCCGAAAAAGAAAAAAAAAATACTAAATTTGAAGTAGCAATAGTTAATGAAGCGAATTAATCACTTACTTTAGTAGAACTTCCGTATCTACAATGTCGTTGGTATCTCTGTGAACAGCGTATAGGAACAAATCAGTGCTGAAAAAAGAAGAAAACCGTAAATTAAAACCATCGTGAAAAGTTAAAAATAAATTTTATTTCTGAAAATATTTTTTGTTGTATTTTGACGATTAAATGATTTTTCTCTCTTTCTCTCACACACTAGTACTGACTCACATATTATTCCATCATTGGAAATTTACTTAACATAAATTCAGTTAATTAATTTTAATTAAACGTTGACTGAGATAGAAAATAATTCAACTTAATTGTTCGCCAAATTTCATATCAAATGTATTTACCTTTCTCGATCTTCATATTCTCCTTCGTGGTGGGGCTCTAATTTTGCCATTTTGACATCATATCCAGTGAGGTTGCTCAAATAGCTAGGGAAAACAATATAAAGGTACATAAGCTAAGGATAATGGAGGCTAAATTATATAACAGTAGATTAATTTAAAGCTTTCAAGGTGTTGTTCCATGTAGGCTGGTGTATTTGTTGTCTGTGAATATTGAATTTATTCTATTCTTTAATTTCTTTGCATTTTGAGGTTTGGAAGATCATTGAAGATCATTCCAGCAATCAAGATAACAATAGTCTTTTCGAATATGACTCTTAAGTAAGGTCATGAAATCAAAAATAAAATAATTGTTACAGAAAGCAGAAGATTGATAATATGGAGTCAAATTACTAAGAAACGAATTAGAAGTTAATGAAAAAAATGTCTTTTTAAAATGTACTAACAACGCTTCCTCCAACAAATATTTGTTTCTTGCTATTTAAAAATGCTACAAAAAATACTGCTGCTCTGTTCTTAATTGATTTTTATTGGCTGATTTTGTGTTCAGAAGGATTTGAAGTTTTTAAATGCATGTTTTTTTGTTTTTTTAAACTTTGAGTAGTTAAATACTGCTCTTTTTGCATCGAAGTTAAAATGATTTTGAAGTGCCTACAAGTTTTAACTTTGGCCTGAAAATAATTTAAAATTACTATATAATAATAACTACTATATACTAATTGAAAAGCCAGATTTCAGCATTACTTAAATAATTCTCAAACTTAGAATTTTATATAAAGGAATATTCGTTTTTTGATTCATGTGTTTAATTGTTTGCCATTAATTTTGAAAATTACATAGTAAATTTATGAGTTTCACTGAATTTTGGATTTTTTAAACAAAATAATATTAAAGTGGGTTAAGCTGTGATTGAAGCGAAGTTTAAATATTTTGAGTTTATAACTTTGTCCAGCAGTTTATTTTAGTTTTTGTCAATGATGTTCCAAAATAAAACAAGCAACGATAGCTAATGGCAATATTAATTCATATTTAAGCTTTGATTTAACTTATTCCAACAAAATTTTACCGTTTTCCACGAATTTTAAAATTAAAATTTATGATTTTGTTGAGGTTTCACGTAATAAGTTTTCAAGTTACAGTTTTCTCAATTGCGTTAATTTTGTACATTTAATTGATGATTTATATTGAATTTAGAACTAATTTTTCAATTATCTATCCTTCTTTTGATTCAAATAGTTAAACTGAGTATAATTAAAATAAAATCAAAAACTTTGTATCTATAGTTTTGTCCACCATTGTACAGACAAAAAAAAAGCGTACAAAATTCGATGTTTTAAATTCCTGCACAACTTACCTTAAAATTTTCTCAACGTGTTGTTCAATAGCCAAAGGTGTTCTACCAGCGACAAAAAGGACTAGTTTTGGTTTCTGGCAAGACATATACCTGTTATAAAGAGTTTAAAATTAGACCCTAAAATAGAAACACAAATAACGCTCAGAAGCAGGCTCAAGGTCAATCTGCCCTAGTCCTTGTCAATTCGTCAATCTCCAGTGAAGATCAAGAGCCCTCTTAAAACTATTCACCCCATAGCTAGTAAAGTGTGTTTTTTTTTTTTGGAAGTATAGAACCTTAGGTTCAAATAAAACACCGTTAAATGATGTAAATTGCCATGAATTTGACTTTATTTGAAAGATGATTCTTTGCCATTTTTATTTAAATGTGATTTCTGGTATATGGCCACCTCAGCTGGCTTGGAGAAAGTCTAATCGGGAATTCCAATTTTCTATCACTTTTTGCAGCAATGGGGGCCGTATGTGAGTGATATGTGGCGAATGTTCTCGTCCAAGGCGTTAATCGCCTGTGGCTTATTGGTGTAGACCTGAGACTTCACACAGCCCCACAAAAAATAGTCCAGCGTAGTTAAATCGCATGATCCTGCAGGCCAATTCACGGTCCATTAAGCGAAATTATTCGTTCACCGAACGTTTCTTTCAATAAATCAAATGTGACACGCGCTGTGTGGCGTGTTGCACTGTCCTGTTGTCTATTCATGATGAAATAGCAAACCAAACTAAACACAAAACATGTGACAACTATCAAATTGGCCGACAGATCAAACAGTGTTCCCGACTTAAAGTTCTATACCTCTAAAAAAACACCCTTTAGTAGCAACGCTTCCCGTGAATGATTCCAAATGCCTTCAATCCCGCAAAAGTATTCATTCTTCCGAACTTGCGGAATAGATTAGGAATAGAAGATCCGAAAACAATGATTTCTGGTGCACAAGTTTATCAATCAACTTGAGTTGCAATTGAAATATTGAGAAGAGATAAAATGGAGGGGAGAGTGAAGACTTTCGGCAGTTAAGGAAAGACACTACAAGTCAAGTGATAGCTTTTAAAGAAAAGCATTGGAAGAAATCAGGCTTCTTTTGCTAGTTTAACGCAAAACGTGTCAACCATTCGTCGTTGTCGAGTCACGTGACTTGAGCTGTTTGCCCAAGCTTTTGCTTAGCCAATGATTGAACTTGCTCCCTTCATTTTAAATCCTGCTCTAAGGTTTGAATGACTTTTTTATATGAATAAATGAATTTGGAGGTTTTGCTCCTCATTTGACTAGTATCTCCTATTGTTGTTCTAAACAAAAATACATTTCGTTTGCCGCTCCAAATGGGGCATTTCCCAAAAATAAAAATAATTAATGTAGCACCTTTAATTTCAAAACGTCGAATATTTCCAAGAAACATGAGGTAATTTCCTTTAAATATTATTTCAAGATACATATCTTAAGTATAAGGAGGCTTTCTGATCAAACTTTCCTAATTAAAAGCAGATCTTGATTTACAATTAGACTTACAATAAAACTTAGACTATTTAGGAAATTAAAAGAAATATTGCTTTAATATAGACAAGCATTGCTAGATATTTAAAATCCGAGCAATGTCTAAAGTTTATAACGATGTAACTTTTAATATCAAAACAGCCATTTATTGTTATCCATTATTTCGCTTTCGTAGTTCACAAACTGAGTGTTCTGTAGATTATAACATGTGTAGTGAAGAAGTAAGATTCGCAGTTGCAACCGTACATCATTTTCTATGATAGTGCGGTTCAATTATTAACGTGGGAAGGTACAGCGCAGTAACTGTTTTTTTTTTTTTTTTTTCATTTTGTCGTCTATTGTACTTTCTCTTTATCGTGCAAGCTCACTTAGTTTATGCTGAAAATAAAGCATAAAGCACAAAAAAAAAAAAAAAACATCATGTCTCTTTGTTAGGATGGAATCTAAAACGCGTTAAATATCTCAAGCATTCATTTCTGCAGACACTGCGTTTTTCCTTCCCACGGCACTGTGTATCGCTGCATTACCTACTGTATTAATATTTCGAATTTGGAGCCTGGTTCTAACCAGTCTCTTCAGTGTGATAATAAAATAAGTTGCAATCAAAAAAGCATAGTAAAACAAGTGTTTGGACGCCAAAGTTATTCGTTCTAGTCGCACCGTTACCGAAATATGAGGTCTTAAAGTCCGCCAAGATTTTAAGAAAAGTCGTCGAATTAAGCGAGTATCGATGAGAAATGGAGGACACCTTTCACACGCTTTGCAGATTGATGTTCCATTACTTGTAGACGGTAAATACTGGTGGTACCTTCCCTTTCTCGCGAAGTCTTTAAATTTGGCGTCTTTTCTTTTAATTTCAGCATACTTTAAAACCTCCTATCTTCGCAAATAATTTATGCTTAAAAAATGTCACTATGCTCTTTCGATTGTGATACGTACACACTGTCTTCCCACTGAAGATATGGAATCTGACAGGTGTCCAAGTTAGGACGATTATAATCAGAATAAATCTAGCATGGGAGAAGGGTAAATAGCGATGGGGGTTGGTGCATGCGTTTTATAATGTCATTAGGGCTTTGTTAAGTTATTGCATTCTCTGGGATGAAGAAGAAAGGAAACAAAGAGTTTCTATAGGATCAACAATAAAAAAAATTAAATGTTTCCAATTTGTACAGAAATTTAAAAGCAAAATGGTAAGTTAAAAATTATGCTTTAAAAAAAAAAAACAATTTTTGTAGTGAGAATATAGGTCAAACATAATTTAGATTTTAAAAATATATTGCCGTGAAAAAATGGTTTTTTTACTGTGTCTAAATAGTTAAGAGGCAAAAGCGCATGTATAACGATCAAAGGACAACTCTTGTAAACTAATAGGCGCGTTCATTTTCCACCTATTATAAACCGGATGATTTCCGCTGCTTCTCATCGGTGGTTAGACAGATTTTTTTTTTTTTTTTTTTTTCATTACTACACAGTTCTTGTAGTTCCCTGTAAAGAGTTACGTTTGTCAACAAAGTCTGAAGATCGCTGTGTTAGGAAATACTATTTATGAACATTGAACTAATATTAGTTGAGAAAGAAACTTACAAAGACATTTGCAACGGCTGAATGTCCGTTCTCGCTGCCTTCCCGGTCCGTAGCTTTGACGTCGAATCCGTAGATGCGTCCACCGTCCAGTGCGAAAGTGACCATTGACCTCACGACTCCGGACACCGGATCGATGTGGAACTTGGTGGAAGCATCTTCTGGTTTTCGGATTATCTCGTAGCGGATGGCACTGTTGTAACCTACATCAGAATCTTTGGCCTGATTGGGGAAAAGAAGTAGACATTTTATGTTAATCGGATCAATAACAACGCAAGAGCAAATTAGAATGGAATGCTGAAACTAACACACTTGTAATAATAAATAAATAACGTGTTGTAATGAGGAATATTCATTATAATTAATATTGTATTTGAGTTATATATGCAGTCGAACTTGCTAATAGCGAGTGCGAAGGGACCGTGATATTTTCTTGTTATAACCGAGTACTCGTAAAAAACGAGTTCGTGAAAAAAAATCATAAAAATTCATCATGATTGCTTTTTTTTTTTATTTTCAACCACTGTACGGTACCAAAGAAGTTGGTTACTTTGTTTTGAACTGTCTGAATGTATCTTTCTCATGTCATTGTTTTTGAGGAACACACAAATACACACACATAATTTATAAATGTTTTTTTCCTCCATAAATTAATAAAAGTTCCCTAATGAATCACAAAAATATTGCTCGCTTTAAGCGGGTTTTGCTCACTAAAAGCGAGTTATGTTCCAATTGACATAACATTGTACCAACCGAGTCATTCTTATTTCCTCGTTAAATGAGGGTTCTCGTTAAATCAGGGCTCGTTGTAAGCTAGTTCAACTGTAGTGTGCAATTCATCTTCTATAACTAAACCTACAGGAATGTTACTCCATATAACTAACCATTTGACGCGTCGACTAAATTTTAAAATTCAACAAATAAAGCTAAAACTCAATCATATTTAAAACAAACTGGTGTAGCTTGAGAAGAGTTTCACTGCCGTGGGAAGATGAAGAGCAGTAACTGCAATTTTTCATTTTTTGCCATTTTTACTTTAGCTTTATTGTGAAAGCGTGCTTATTTGGTTTACGCTAAAAGTAAAGTACGAAAAAAGCGTTAAGTTCTAGCATTTCTCTATCGTTAGTATTTAATCCGAAACGTGTTTATTCAAGCATCTCAAAAACTTATTTTTGAAGATACTGCTCTTTACCTTCCAGAAGCAGTACAATACTTCAATCAAGCAAGTCGGAGCAGTGGTTAAAACATATATTTTTTTTTATAGGCATGGTCCGTTTAAAAATCAAACATGAACTCTTCACTAACAACCTATTTGACACCGGATGTTATCACACAAAAGTTTAATTTTATTTATTGTTGAACTCATAACACCCAATTTTTCTTGCATTTCCTAACAGTTAATTATTTATAATATGCTGCACTAATTGTAAGTAATATTTGGTTGTTATGTTTAACTCCAACAAACCTACACTGCTTCACATTCAAAGTTACACTGCTTACAATTTAAGTTTGACTCAAATTAAGATTTAGAGAAATGTTGGGCCATATTTTGAAATGTAGACTCTACAACTTTAAATAGATGAATTCAGCTAATATCATTCTAAATTTAATATAGAATCGCATAATATTCCATGAATGTATTTACAGTAACTTATAGTTATAAATCAGTTATTTATCGTGTAAAAACCTTCCAAAATTTGTGATATTATGCCATATTCATAAAGACCTCTTATGTGTATAAATTACATGAATATATATACATTTTTATACATATTCCTTTACATTAAAACATAAATGTTACATTATATACAATACATGCAGGTAACATTTTCAAGTTTGATTTGATCAGATTTGGGGTTAATTAACCCCAATACTGAAAAAAAAAAAGACTTTTTTTTATAAAACATTCAAAACAAAAAAAAAAAAAGAACAATAATAATTTAAACTTTCACATCTTAAATTCAAATTATGTTTTTCGCAATCACGAGCGTGTGTGTATGTAGGCGTGCGTGTTTGTTTGTGGGGGGAGGGGTATATTTGTTTGCGTGTGGGGGGTGGTATGTTTGTTTGCGGTGTGGGTAGCTATGTGTGTGTTGATAGTTATGTGTTTGTAGCGTGCGTATGTGTAGGTGTGTGTATGTATGCGTGGGTAGTTGTGTGTATGTGTTTGTAGCGTGCGTATGTGTAGGTGTGTGTATGTATGCGTGTGTGTGTGTAGGAAAGTGACGCAACATGGAGACGATTTTCGCAAGAGGAGCAGCATCGTGAGGCTTCCGGTCGACGGTGGTGCTGCAGGGGGAGGCGGAGGGAAAATAAAATCATAGGACATCAAAACAGTCAAGTGAGAACAATAAGCAATCGTGATTGCTCAAAAAAGAAAGTATTAAAGAAGAAAAAGCAACTATAATTCGATGCATTAAAAACATGACAAAATTCAGTTTACACATGGTTTATGATTATCCCCCTCCCCTTCTTATTACAAAGACCCTTCCTTTAAAGAGACCGATGCAGGAAGTTCCATTTGCAGTTCCATACACGCAATGTTATTTTAACGACCATTGGAACGTCCGAACTGTACGATTCGACTCAATGTAACGTCTGATAAAGAGTTTTAACTTTCATAAACCTGTCCCCCATCTCCTCCCCGACATCTCCAAAAAAAAGTTCGAAAAACATTTTTATGTTACAAAATAAAAGAAGTTTCTTTGAAGTGGAGTGTTTTTGGTGGTGAAAGGCTCAAAGAAATGATGAAAAACACACAACCGATGGGAACTATAAAATGCTGTTTTGAAAGAGAAGAAAAGTGAAAAGCTTCTAACCATTCCTATATGAGCGGAAGAATTATGTTTATTCAATATATCTCACACAAAGCAAAAGCAAACCACGTTTTCTGATTATTTCAGAAATAAGTGATATCTTAAGATTAGGTATTTATTTTTTGTGGTTAAATCTATTTTTTAAACACTGTTAGGTTCTAGCATTTTAACCTAAGGTAAAAATATACATAAACCGTTTACTTGTTTATTTATTTGTTTTTCAATTTAAGCATTACTTTTAAAAAACAACTTGCATTTTTACTTAGGACTAAATAATTTCTAATTGTCATTTTTTTCCTTTTAAAAAAATATTGTTAACTGAAATAATTGCATAGAAAGGGTATAATGAGATTGTTTCCCATGTTTCAAAAAAAAAAAAAAAAAAAAAATCTGATAGAGCATGGTCAAAAACATGGTTAAGTTACTTTTTTCTTAATTTTGACTTATTTCTCTCTTGAAAAATCTGAGACGTCATCCAGCCGTTGTTTTCATTTTCGCCTCTGACGTCAAAAGTGAGGAAATCGTTAGAGATACCAGACTAAAGTTACAGGACGCTGCCAAACTTCGCTAAATGAATATTTTATTTAGCTTACAATTCTCGTACGCCAATAAATTGCTCGCAATAAAAAATCATTAAAAGGTGGTATCTTGCCAGAGAAGACAACCACGCGCTCCAATACAAGATGGCGTTCATCACTTGTGACGTTACACGCCAGACATTTCGAAAAATTAACTAAAAGTTTTATTTTGGGAAAATAAAAGTATTTTCTGTGACTGTGATTATTATTTTTTTTTTTTGCTTACTCTAACCAATTTCAGAGACTAAAAGTAGTATTTTTGACAGAAGGAAACAACCCCATTGACTTCTTAATAAATTTTTATTAACGGAAAAATTAAAATCTTTAAAAATTACTTGATTTAACTTACTAAGGGATGTACGAGGACAGTTTGGAGAAAAAATATTATGTTCTTATTATGTTCTAACTTAAATTACATGAAACATTTAATTTCAATGTCTCATGTAATTTAAGTCACTATTTCATGTTTTTAAATTTCAAAATAAAATCCCGAAGAAAAGTGAAACCGGTAAGAGATATGGTATATGAAAAGAACAAGGTAAAAGAATATACTTATAAAAATGCTTCTTCCAAAGAAGAAGAAAAAGAAAAGCATGTGGTAGGAGATAATATTTCATATTTAGTGTCAGTATAAAGCATGATATCTTGAAATTTAACTCTTTCTCAAAATGAAAGGGGGAAAAGCGTTATAAGTGGTAAAAGTTCTGCTCATAGAGAAAGAATGTTTTAAGACGACTACAATCTTAATTCACGGAATTAAATGCAAACGGAAGTATATAACAAAAAAACAGCCTTAGCTGGAATAGTACATGAACTGAATTTTTGTCAAAACCTACAACAGAGCTAAATAGTTTTCCCCATCGTCCTCTTAAAAGATCTTAGGTTTTCCCGTATAAAACAACAAGAAAGGGTTCGTGGTTAAAATGTAAAACTCTTGAGTCTTTTAAACAGCCGAAATGGATAGGAAAACCGTGAAATTTTGCTCTTTTAAAAAATTGATTCGGATGAAAAATGTATGAGGATAGTTCAGATTACAAGTTTTATACATGCTTTTACTAGTATAAGAGTTTTAAGCAGCCATTTCTTTCAATTCGAAGACAAAAAATGTTTCTTTGAGGTAGCAAATTTTTCGTTCTTAAAGACCATAAGTTCACAATAATATTCGCATGGGTTAAAAAGCTCTTGCAGTATTAATGTAATTCTACCTGTAATAAATTTTATAAAGTTATGTATTTAAAGTATTCATAATGCATTAATGATTTTTATTTCTATAAATTACAAGATATTCGGACGAACTCGCAAACATTCGTCAATTTTCATTCCACGATTGTTAAAAGATTTTTGTAATGGCTCAATAGCAATTTTTCCCATGAAGTTAAAGGAAAAAAAAATAAAGTAGAAAAGAAGTTGATACTGGAAAAAGGTATTACAAGAAAAAAGAAGTAAAAAAATAAAACGGAAAAGAAAAGAGTGGATAATCACCAAGAGATACGCAACGCCTTTAATAGTTGCATTTCAAACTATTGTTATTTTAAGTTAAACCTATCTGTAATAAATATGCAGTTGAATTTATAATTAGAACTTTATATCTAACGTATCAAATTTAAGTATAATTCGAGCAGTTGACATGAATAATTCAGGATGGTAATGAGGCTTTCCTCCAGTGAACGAAACTAGATCGAAGTTAAGATTGTATGTAACACGTTCATAAAACTTTACATGCTTCCAGATTTATAATTAGAGTTTATCTGAGAATTTTAATAATATAAATTATGGAAGAAAACAGTATTTTAAGTCTTCTAATACTCTAATTTCAATGATTTTTAAACAACTGCAAGAAAATGAGACAACATGGCAATGTCTAATTTTCAATTATTTATTGGTTAAAAAAAGAACTTCTATGAATTAAAAAAAAATAAAATAGAATATTTACTTAGAAGCTTTTCGATGTCGTCAAAATTGCCCACGTGCAAATCGTAAGTTTGTACAATTTAAAAACGGAAAATAGCATTTTAGAAAATACTTCTTCTCTATACAAAAAAAGGGAAAAAAAGAGAAATTTAATCAACTGTAAAATAATCCTCTAACGATAATTTACAAAGACCGTGAGTGCGTCGAGACTATCAAAAATTAGTCCAGAGATCTCAAATTGATGATTCACAATCCTTGCCACAACGACAAAAAAAAAAAAAAAAAAACTGAGAGTCTAATGTTGTATCATACTTATTAAAGTAAATAGTAGATACTTTGATCGAAATGAAACCATAGCGCGATCAACCAATCACAGTTTCCCCCCCCCCCCCTCTGGCAAAATGGCTTTTAGCGATGGAACGTACGATATCATTGAGTGAGTTAATGGCAAATTACTTTAATCGTGTAAAAGGAATGACGTGCCATTAAAGATAATAGTTAATTTTTTGTCGCTACCGCAATAGGGCGCAGCAATATCAGCTTTGATTTTTGCCATTTTATCTAGATAAACGCGACATTAAAATAATATTTGAGAAATTCTGCAGTTACGCAGCAACTTACTGCTATCCTTAAGACTTGATATCCAAACGAAGCTTCCAAAGGTACAGCAGCGACAATAGGTCTTCCTTGAACTTCGAAGAGTGGAGCGTTGTCGTTTTCATCCCCTACTTCAATCACAACCAAAGCTTCATCGAACGCCAAATGGTAACTTTCAGTTGATCTTACAGGACCTGGTACAAAGGAAAAAAAAACAATTTGACGTAAGAAAAACAACGTTAAAAAAAGCACAAATTTGCCAATTACAACAGACACGTGTTTCGGCGTTACAGGGAACGCCTTTTTCAATGCAAAAAGTAATGAGCTTATGGATGAAAAGACATCTGACAAAAGCCAAGAGCAGATAAGCATGCAGCTTAAAAGATAAAAATAGCGGATTAGCCAAACACCAATGAGAAAATTATAAACCGATCAGGAACCAATAGGAATGCAAGCAAAGGCCAAGAGCTTTCTCTTAGATACGAAACCCAGAAAGAAAGAATTTAATTGGACAAAGATTAAGCCGAAGCTTAAACAAAAAGAAAAGAAAATTTCGGTAACCGTGAACCGCAAGAAAGGAAAAGCTGAATGGAAGAAAAAAACACCACGAAATAAAATAAACAGAAACAAAAATATTCGAAAAAAGGAAAAATAAAGATAAATAGAAGAAAATGGGGGGCGGGGATGCCAACAAGACAAAAAAGGTAAAAATAAACAAAGGAAGATAGATAAAAATGAATGGGGAAAAAAAAAGGAGGATGTCGAAAGAACAGTATTAAAGATATGGGAGTCAAATGTTGGAAAAATATGGAACTGCTTTAAGATCATTAACATAGTTAGAACTGCTCCTCAAAATATGAGAAGATTCCCAAAAGTCAAGATCTGAGAATTGGGGCATTTTTGGATAATCTGATAAGAGTTAAAATCAAAAGAGTGATTCCAATCCCAACAATGTTGAGCAATACTAGACTTATTTAATTGTTGTTTTCTCACATAATTTTGATGCTCTTTCAAGCGAATTTTTAAAGCACGCCGAGTCTGTCCAATATAGGCAAGTTTAAAACTACAATTAATTCTATAAATTCCACAACAATTAAGGGGATGAATAGGATCTTTAAGAGAAGAGAAAGAAAGTTTATTAATAGGAGAGAACACCACCTGGAATTGGAAACGTTTTAGAATCTTAGCAACCTGAAAGCTTACAGAAGGAAAGAATGGCAAAACAACCAAATTCTTTCTGATGAAGGTTCTGTTAAGAACATTGGTTTGGGATTTGTTTGGAAGTTTTTTATAAATGGAATCAATCAAAGTTAGCGAATAGTCTCTATCAATTGCCACAGTTTTAAGATAATCAAGTTCCACATTAAGAAGTTCCGATGAGGAACAAATATTAATTGCGCGATAAACAAAAGAATTCAAAGCAGAATATTTTTGATTTGGGGGATGAGACGATAGTCTATGAGGAGGTAAAGAAACAGCAAAAGGTTTGCGATAAACAGTAGTTTCAAAACCAATTTCAGTACGAGAAACAAGTACATCAAGAAATGAAATGCAATTATTCCGTTCTTTCTCACAAGAAAACTGAATATGAGGATCAATGGAGTTTAAAATAGATGAAACCTCATCACTCTCATACTGATTCTGGTTCATTAGAACAAAACAATCATCAACATACCGAACATAAAATTGAAACTGCAGTTTTTGGAACAGCTTAACCTCAAAATAATGCATGAATGGGGCTAAGTGGGTTTCCCATAGCCAGACCATGTAACATAATATAAAATTTCCATTAAAAACAAAAGAACATTGCTTAAGACAAGTACGGGTAAAGAAAATTAAATCCTCTATTTCCGTATTGGTGAAATGAAATTCAGAAAGTCTTCTACGAAAACAAAACAATGAACCTTCAACGGGAACGTTCGTAAATAAAGAGTTAACATCAAAAGAAGCCATAAAAAATTATTTGGAACGAAACTATGAATTTTTTTAACTCGACAGAATTTTTAATAGTAAATAAATTGTAAATAAATAGCCGTACCAATATTGGAAACAATTGGCCTGAAAGGAATACCAGCTTTATGCACCTTAGGTAAAGCATAAAATCTAGCACAATAAGCAATAGACGGAACAACAGAGCGTTTAACATTTGAAGGAATAGACTTAACAGACTTGACAGCAGATGAAATAGTTTTTCACTTTTTATCACTAGGATCTTTTAGAAATTTCAGCATGTGACCCAGAAGAAATCAAATCATTAGTCTTATCAACATAAGATGATTTGTCAAGAACAACAATTTGGCTACCCTTGTCAGCTTTGGTAACAACCAGATCAGAATTCGAAACTAAATCTTCAACAGAACGGCTAACAGTATTAGCAAATACAGGTTTCGAAATTTTCGAGTTAAAATCAGTATTAGAAGCTATAAGATGCCGAATCGAATCTTTTTGAGGCACTAAATTTAAAAGCTTTCTCAACAAGAGCAATAAACTTTGAAAAAGAAGGTTTAACACTCCCAGCAAAATTATCATTACATTTTAGAGCCTCAATGAGAACTGCTTAATGGAACGCTAGAAAGATTAACAACAACATTCTTATTAACAACCGGTAAATTATCAAGAGGAACCACATGAGAAGTTTTAAAAAGCATAGCTATTTTTTTTTTCAAAACAATTTGACGTTTATCAGAGGAACGAGTTAATTTGTGCTTTTTTTTAACGTTGTTTTTCTTACTTTATTGTTTAGCACAAAGGTATTTATTTATCTTATTTGACGTGTTTAGTGAATTATGCATAAAGTGAAATGCTGTACGATTTCTTTAAATTTTTATGTTTAAAAAAGCAACATTTTGTTTTACAGAGAATATGTAAGTTCTTTATCAAAAACTCAATTAGATAAAAAGCCATATTACGAAAAAGAGAACGTGTTATTCTGCATGGTAGAGCTCATATATTTCATTAAAAAATAACATTTTTTAAAAGTTAATGAATACACTTTTTTGCGAAAGAAATAATGCGTGCATTTGTGCTTTGTTAAGCAACAAACTTCGTTCATTACCCTTCAAAATTATTAATTTTAATAAAATATAAGAGTTATAACGTGCGGGACAAAATGTCGTTTTTCTGCGGAATAGACCAAAAGTACAATTTTTTTTTTTTAATAATGTAACATCATACGTAAAACAAATTTAAGTAAATTAATTTAGTTTAAAATGAAATTGTGCATAATACCTGTTTTTAACAAGAAATGATAACTGAGTTTAGTAAGTGAACTTCAGTGTAACCATTTAAAAAAACGACACTGAAGTAAAATTTTGACAGACAGGACAACAACCAGTTTTGCATAAGGAACAAAATAAAACATTAAAAGAAGCTGGGGAAAAAATTACGAAAATTGTTACAATTTGAAAAAGTTTATAACACTATTATAAATGAATTGCTAATTTTAAAAAATATTTCAAATTAATGTATGCTTCTTTCATCAGGCAAACAACTCAAAACATAATTTTATGTTAAAATATTCATGAAGCTAAAACTTCTCGTTTCACGATCAGTTCATGAAATTTCAGTTTTAAATTAACTTAATTCAATCTGTCGCAGCAGAAATTAGCTTTCAACGAATACACTGATGCCCGCCATTGTGCCAGTCTTCATTTGCAAAAGTTTTGCGACATTTATTGTGGAATTGGAATCTAATAAAATGACGCTTTTCCTGTTACTTAACCAGATTAATTCGTTCTACGAACGTGTTTGCAGTGGGTTTCTTCCATTATCACCCAATTTAGGTTTAAAACTGTAAGATTTTGCCTTTTCCTACATTTTGTATTATGCAATCGTATTGCTCGGGTCTTGTAACATTCCATCAACTGCTCCGGAAACTAATTGCCAAAGTATAATATTAGAAATTACCAGAAATTAATCTAATGACCTTACGTAATGGAGGTTATTATTTCTTCACCCTTTAGAAGGCCGTTTTTTATGGATTAGTGTTACATTAAAACTGGGTCTGTCCACGGTGACTGACGTTACGATTTGACTGTATTTTTACTTATACATTCAGTACTGTCTTGATATTAAATGTTGTTTCTTTTGAAATTGATCTAAACTATCAACATATGGTACATCACTGCCCCCACACTTGTTTTCAGACTTGAGGAAAAAAAATGTTAGAAATTAAGGGGAATAATAAAAAATGTGACTGATGTTGCGCAGAAGAGACATTGAGAAAAGTGACTTATATATTTTAAATTCTCTTCAAACTTATAACGTAAAATCTAAACAAATGTTCTCCTCTAAAAATAGATTTTAGACTAGATGAAAAGACTTTGTTTTATTAAAATAACTTAAAAACTAAAAGTATAAAAATTATTTAACACCCGTGACTGATGATACAAAGATTTTGTGACTGATGTTACATTTACAATAAATTGCTGTAATTATAAATTATTTCTCCTTAAAAATAAAATTATCATCTAAAATTGTAAAATTTTATTTCAAATACTAGAAAAGTTCATTTATAAAGTTTTAAAAGTTGCATTTTTGATGTATTTCATAAAATTAAAAGTCCTCTTTCCGTTACTACATCTAGTAGGCCAAATATTTTATTTCTTGCTCATGTGAATAATAAATTTCAGCCGAATTGACAGGCTATTTAAAATGTTTTACTACTTGAATCTTGACAGTTAACTAAATACTCCTATTTTTCAATTTCAATGCATCTAACTTCTCGTGACACAACTGTTTGTCATATTCTTCAAGAACCCATTCTCCAGTTGCAGTCAACAATTTTGGAACATGTTCTGCTGGAAGTGATTCCATCCTTTACTGTAAAAAAGTATTGTTGCTAAACACCTGCTACATCTTCTAAATTTGAAAAAAAAAAAAGTATTACTCAAATATAACTCTGACTGAAATATAACTACAACATGACTGCAAGTCAGATGGTAATAGCTCTGAAATTTGCATGAAGCTGTGATATTTCGAAATATTTCTTTATCTATGATGTAGCACTTTTATTCAAACGTAATACATGAAGAACTAGGAGCATCTGTTTATCAAATTTCATGCCAAAAATTTTTTACATAAGCAGTTTTCTTTTGTGAAGATATAACAAAGATCGCTTTGAATGACTAAAAAATTTTACCAATGTTTCATTATTTTAAAGAGGGCAATGGAGCTGCTAATTTAAACCTGGAACTTTAATACCTTAAATTTGCTCTATATTTGTTCTACTTCTCCACCTAATTTCTCTTTTTAGTTTTATTCTAAACTAACTTTGGTAATTATGCTAGGTGTTTTTTTAATTATTATTATTTATTTTTTATCATTCGCTCTTTTCAGCTTCTACTTTGTTTTACCTTTTGTAATTTTCATGTTTTTCTTTATTTCTTAATTTATATCGCCTCCGTTTTTGCCTTTCTGCAGCAGTCAATGCTATTTGGGCACTTTGTTCGAGGTTCATTAACGAAAAGAAAAATGTGATGTTACATATTTTAAATGAGTTTTAAATAATTAAATTAAACTATTTCTAAATATTTAAGGGATTAATATTAAAGATATCACCATGAATTTTAGAGAATATGACTTTTTATAAACGTGGGTTTGTTTTTGTTTAAGCAATGCAAACTTTTATACAATTTTGTGACTGATGTTACATTAGAGAGTATGAAGCCTAATTTAAAAACAATTGCTACAAGACAATTATAACAGTTTAAAGTTTCTTTGTTGGTCTAATCTTTTCGTAGATAAACCACATTTCAATAAAAAAAAATAAGATTGTAGACATAGCAATAAATTGCCTAAGTGAAAAAAAAAAAAAGATTAACTTTTAGAATCACTAATGCAACGATACAAGGGCACTAAGTCGTGTTGTCAAAATTTGCCTATAAAACTACAAAAAATGTGTTTATAACTTTTTTGCATAGTTTTATAAAAACACAGTCTTTTTTACCGCATATGAAAAAAAAAAAAATACTGATACAATGAAGTTCTTTTTTTTTTTAATACTGTGATGTCCCTAGTTTCATGGACATGCCCAACTACATTTTGGATGAATATTGATCAACGAAGATAAATTAATTTACACCAGTTTATTTCGTGGGCACCCATATGGGGGTGGCAAGTAGGGCTCAGTCCCCCCCCCCCCTAGAAATTAGAATTTCCTTTGCTTTTAGTACTTTTTTCTTTGCAGAAATGTGAAAACATTTATTCTCCAGCCATTAATGAATAACTCATGAAAAATGTCAACTTAATAACTCTAATCTGTACTAAAATCGATTTCCACGAGGAAAATATCCTGTCAGTACTGTAATAAACCGTGGCGAAAATATCTGAGCCCCCTCCCCTTCCCTCCTTAAAATTTAGCATATGGACGCCCATGGCTGATCATAACCTTTCCCATTATAAGCACCCAGTTTCGTGTATCATTTACTATTCATACCAAATGTGACCATTTATTTTTGCCTTCAAAATGGAACCTTTAATAACTTGACCTTGAAGCATAGCATAACTAAGACATTTTGGGCTTTTTACAAAAATGAACAAAACCAAACAATTAAAACAGAAGAATTGAAGCAGTCTTTTCATCTGTACTGCAATTGATCGTGTTTGATTCGATCGATCGATTGTTACGTATTTCTCGTTCAAACTAGACAAAGAAACAGATGAACAGAAAACTCAGGATCCAATCATTTCCCACTTGTGTTCTGATACTGGTAAATGTGCGAGTTCACATATGCAAAAATACCCTAACTTTGGCTATATTGTATTTTTTGACAGTCGACCAAAAAATGAGCAATTCAAACGAATCAAAAATACACATTCAGTTTTCATTACCTATTTATTTACTTATGCATTTGATGAAATTTTCTTTATTTGTTCATACTAAATATAAAAAAAAGAAACAAAAAAATAGCCTAACATGTGTATGTGTGCACTGCCTGCCCACGGTTGCTCTGAAATCGGCAAACGTCTAGTTAACGAATCTATCGAAATCAGCTCTAAAGTAAAAGTTTTATGCTCGTGTTTCGTTCATTTCAATGTGAATCTGCTTTATTATGACGCTAACGCAAATTTTCAAAAGCTGGCATCCCTGAAATCTAATGGATACACGCATTTACACCTGTCAACTGGATGTTCGCTATCTATCTCATCTGTGATCATACAGTAGTTTAACTTGCGCCGCGCTTTATTTTCAGATCTTTTAACAGAAAGACTAATCTAAGCTATATTCTTTCTAATTTTGTAACGTTCACTGTTTCACTTCCTACTTTGTGAAGTATTTGTTTCCCATTCGAAGTGCAAAAAGCAAGCGAAATATTTAAAAAAGTACACACATTATTTGAAGAGAAATAACCTCAACTTTACATTGACTTTACATAAAACTTTTCGCACAAAAATGTGAATTTAAACTATATCCGACCGGCACTCAAAGTTTATTTGATTCTCTATTTCACTAAAAGCTCTCTAATTATTTACTTCCTGTTCAAACTAAAAATAGACACGACGTAATGGAAAAAATAACAAGCACTATTAAAAGCTATACTGTCTGTCTTTTACGAGAAACGCTCCCGCCGTCAAGTCTGAGCTCGTCTACTTCATAGAAACGGACTTCGTTCATTTTCTGCAAGGATTAGTAGGACGGCTTTTTGGCGCTATTTTGCCACTCGTCTGCTCGCTTTTGTGCAGTCGTTCGGGTTTTTCCACTATTAAGCTTCCCTTGCAAAAATGAGACGCGCCTCGTTGCTATAGCAATAGACCGGCGTAACCATTTCGGTGGTGACTTTTCTCGTGATGCTCGGACAGACTTTGTTTTTAAAATCTTTTAAATGAAAATGCAAGTGAAAACAACATCCCGCACTAAGTATCCCGACATTAAAGAACGTTTCTTAAAAGAATAATTTAAAATATATATATTTTAGAAGGCGAATACTTTAAGAAATAGAAAGAACAATTATACCAAGCGGAATAAATGCTGGAAAAGAACGTCTTAATTTATTCTAATGATTTACGAAATCAGTAGATTGGAAAAAGAACTTTCCCTATAATGATCATTTGATTGAGAGAGAGAGAGATGGGACGATATTTAGGATCGGAAAAAATTAGAATTATGTGCATTCATCTGAAAACTTTCTCGCTTGACATAAGGATCTTAAAAAGGGTCGATCTATTAATAAAACGTATTTCTGAGATAAATTTTCATAAAGATCTTAAAGCTTTTAGAATGCTAAAAAAAAGCTCGAAAAGGGAACAGAAATGAAATGATTGGGTATTCAAAAATTATTCTAAAAAGCGTTGGATGTGCTGAAGTAAATTGAAGTCTTTTGTTTTCATTAAACATAGATGTTTGGAAGAAAGACATTATTGTAGTGTTATACATATCAGTTGCAAGCATGAAATGTTAAATACTTCTTTGTAATAGAAGTTTTTTTCCCCCAATAAGAGTTTAGCATTTAGATTTAGAATTTGCTGTAAATTTACACAGGACACTTAGCTGATGGGAATTTAGGTATTTACTGCCGAGTAAAATAGTGGCGGCAACTCCAATACAATAAAAGCAAAACATTGCTACAGCAATATCCGATACAAAATGATCCAATACATAGATAATGTATTGTGATCTTCCTGAATTTGGGTGTAAAATGCGAATACCCAAATAATAATGTGAATACCCAATATAAATATTTGTATAAGGAACAAAGGGATGTAAGTGTACTTTAAGTTTCTAAAAAATGCATTTGAAGTTCAGATCCGAAGATTTAGACTTTTTTTCTATATCATGCTGTATAGCAGAACCTACCAGAACTATTAGTTCTACTCCTAGTACCAAAGCAGAGGCGAGATTCTCTTACCATTTCTACAGGGTTTCCTCGATTTTTTTTTTTTTTTTTAATTTTGGCATTCACATCCCTTTGCTGCCTCACTGTCTCATATGATGTAAATCGCCTTTAAACTGCAAGGCATTCGTTGCAACTTTGAAACTCATTGGGTGAGCAGCCGGACGAAAAATTAATTTCGCAGTGTTATGAAATAAATCTCAATTTATTAGAATGAAATACATTAATGAACATATTACATTTACAGTACATCCAAATAACATTGCTCTTAAGTTTTTTTACGTTGCCTTATCCTTTGAAGTAATATTTTCACCATTCTCCAGATTGCACATTGGTATTCAATCTCAGAACAATCCTTGAACGAATTAACGCGTCTATCCAATCATATTTTTTCTTTGGAATTTTGCTTGTAGTAGGATCTACCCGAAAAGCATCTAGCCTCTAAAAAATTATTCGTTGTCTTCGTTGCATTGGACAAGATGCCGGTCCACCCAGTGCCACTCAGCAGAGGCCCCATAGAAAGCCCACACTTCAAACTTGTTAAAACCTAGTTATTTCTCTTAAGTTATCCCTCTATCCTAGTTATCTCTCTTTAAAAGAAATAACCGAGCAATTTCTCTTAAAGAAAGTGTTTATATGGTTTCGGGTACTTACCAGAGCACTTAGGACGACAAAATCATTTAAAAACACCACTTAAAACAGTTATTAATAAACAAAAACTATTTTTGTACTCTAAATGTGCATGTGCTTTCGTAAATACTGAGCAGAAAGCTTTTTTTGCGCATAATTGGGGTTGAACCACGTTATTCGGCATTTCGTACAGTACCTTAATACCTTTACGATGTTAATTCTGTTGGCACAACCTTCAATACAAGATAAACGGGTCATAATTTAAGTAAATGTTTACCAAGTAATTTTAAACAGAAAGAAGGAAAGAATCTTCTGTTGCTTACCTGATCTGCTAATTTCTCTACCAAATCTATGACGACCGACATTTTCAGCTCGAACTTTCAGAGAATAATGGTCACGTTTCTCACGATCAAGACTTGCCGTCACAGTTAACCGTCCAGTATCGGCTTCCATGACAAAAAGACCTAAAAACAAAAGTGTTTTTTTTTTAATCAACTTAGAAGTAGTGTCTACGTTGCCCATTGTATTGCCATCTAAAACATTTTCACCCTTTATTGAAAGATATTCAATCACAAACATATCAAGCAAAACCACCGTACCGAAGTACCTTACAACACCATTAATCTAAGGCTTTAGTCTTATTTCCTTGAGTCCTACTTTCAGATATTCTTTAACCATGTTGATATTGGCATACCAAACGATACTCAAAAACATTTTAAATATAATTATCAGTTAACATTAAAATAATAATAATAATAATAAATTCTGCCTACAGTATTAAAATATGACTGATGGCATAACTTCAAGGAGATGTGGAAAATGTGAACCATTTAAGCATCAAAATTCACACAGGCCAAAAACAATTTTACAATTTATTAGTTTTTTTTTTTTTTTGACTAAACAATTTGTTTATCTCAACCAATGCCCCATTATATATAAATATGCCAGCTCATTTATCACAAGAAAGATCAGTGCTTAAAACCAGCAAGAAAAAGGTATTTTTAAAGAATTTAAAGAATTACGAAGGGAACTGATGTAAATTCTAAGAAGAAATTCATAATAACTGAACTTTTATTTTGATTTATATTTAGAGATTTGATCTTGAACAAGATTTCTTTTTAAAGCTTTCACTGTTCTTAAGAGAGTTATGCCACAGTCAATTTAGCCAAAATTGAAAAAAAATGATATTGATGCTTTCTTAAAAAAAGATCGTAATATCCTTGCAACTACCCTGGCTCTGTTAGTAACACTTGGAGACGGCAAAACTTTGCAAAAAAGTATGTGGATACAATTGACGTAACTTTATAACGTTGTCCAATTTCGCAAAATTTTTGCTTCTCCAGTAGCGTACAACGTAAACATCGCACAATCGTCAACGTTCCGAAAGCACGAAGAATAGAAGGTTAGAAAAAAAGAAAAGGGTAAATAAATGAAAGGGAAACATAAGTCTGAAAGAAAAATATACGAAAAGTGCAAATCAAAAACCAAGAGCACAGAGATTTAGGTTTTTTTTTTAGACTATTTAATGAAGTAAAAAAAAGGAAGCGTTCAGATTGTGTCATTAAAAGTATATTTTGTTATTCTGCTTTATAGAGGCTACATTTTTTTTTTTCGGTTTTCGTAAACAAGTAACGAATTAAAAAAAATGCAAAAGGTACAAAATTAAGGAAACCAATTTTTTATTATTGTTTGGAAAAAAAAGTTAGAAACCTACGGAGCAAGAAAAGAAAAAAACCTAAAAGTATTTTAAAAAACAACAAACGAAGCATAAAATCTCGATGGAAAGCACATAACATCAATCTAGTGATAAAATGCAGAAAATGGCATCGCAATCGAATGAACTTCTTACTTAAGGTGAAACCTTACACACACACACACACACACACACCTGGGTAACTCGTACGAACTACTATTTGTGGTTGAAACCGGTTGGATGGGCTCTTAAAGACAGCTCTGCTTTTTTTTTTTTTAAATCTAAACCAGAAGCCGAGCAATCCCTGATCCAGCACCTCCAGAGGTATTGATTCACTTGAAAGACTTTGTGACCATGACATATTTATCGTACCCTGGTAACCATTACGAGTACAAGAGGATCTTTGACTGGTCAGCATTCAACCCCGGGACCCTTCGGCTACGAGTCCTACGCCTTACCGATCAGGCAACCACAGCCCATAAATTAGTACAGAGTCAGAGTAGGAAATTCCTCGGCTAAAACTTTGCGGTGTAATTCTTGACCATTTCTCTTTTTTTTCCTCCAGGTTAAGAAAATCCGAGAATACAATGAAAAAAATGTTCTGAAATGTATTCTTTATTATTTTCTAGAAAAACTTGGAACTTACCATTATAATCATGGCCGACTATGCTGTAAAGCACAGGTTTGTGTGCTATTTCATCTGTTGCATTTAAATCCAGAATGACCAAAGGTGCTAATCTGTTCTCAAACACTGTCACTTCATACAGTCTACTGGGGAACAATCTCACGCCTTGACCTGTACCCACAATGATGTTGACCTGGTATATGTATAATTAAAGAATAAAATATATTTAGAAAAGAAGTTTGCGATGACAACTTCAATTGCTGTAATCAAAAAGAATGTTATATTCAGTAAGTTACCACCTTATAGCCAGGGCTAAGGCAGAAATACATAAAAACAACGCCAGCTCAGTCAATTCCAGCCGAGGACTGCAGTTTCGCGCTTTTTAACCCTCCTGGCGGCGAGCCCGAATATATTCGGAAATATTTTTATATTAAAAACGGCAGGCTACGAATATGTTCGGAACCTTTTTGGTACTGAAAACGGCAAGCTACGAATATATTCGTAGCGGCATTTTTCGCTTCCCCCTTCGGTCACTCTAGCGTGTAATAGGATGTGTGGTAGACTCTCCTTCAATTTGAATGGGAGGCGTGTTGCTGTCTGGCGTTGACGGGACAAAATGTGACCCAATACAGCTTCTCTCAACATACCACTACTTATGAATGGCGCTTTTAAGTACTTTTAATTTAAGGTTATTTTGTTATTTTATTTGAAACATAGCCACGTGTGTTTAAATACAACGTCATTTAATTAGGAAAATAGGCATCATAAAACTTGAATGTGTATTAAAGGGGTGGGGGGAGGGGGAGAGGACTATATGTACATACACAATTATAAAATTTTAGGTGACAGGTACAACTCTTCCGTCACACGTAATATTTTCTCAGTTTCTCTCTTTTAACCGAGGTTTTGGGGGTAACTGGTCTTGGCTATGTATCATTTTGCGATAAACAACTTAAATTTTCAATCTAAACGTCGATTCAAATTCTATAACTAGTAGTTCTGAAATAATAACAATATTAATAATAATGAGAAACTAAAACTGGAAACTAAACAGAAGAAAAACAAAAGCCTTACTTATAAGTATACAAAAAATACATATCTTCTGTATATAATGAAAACATCATATAGTTAAAGATTTGAACGAATTTTCCTTGATCATTTTAGAATGATTTCTGAACCTAATTGGTAACTAAAAGACTAATTATTTCTTTTCGATGCGAGCCAGTTTTTTTTTTTTTTTTTTTTTTTCACAAGCATGGGTCAGACGTGAAAAAATGATGTTTAGAAAAAATAAAAATGTTAATAACTCAAAAATCGAAATTTTTACGAGGGACGTATATTACTTTACATGTCAAGTATCAATATTTTAAAGACAAAACAGAGAGCTAAAAATGAACTGGAATTCGTTTCTGATAAAGTAAGAATTTCCTAATCAATGATTGAAGTGAGAGCGTTTGAGAAATTATAATTTTATATTATATTTCAATCTATGTTTTTCGAATTTCCATTTAATAATGAAAAATAACACTGTTGAATCGTAAAACGTCGCACCGTATTGTATTAGCATCAAGAAATAAATTATTTATATGCAGCAAAGAATGAGCGACATTAATAATAAAATATTTAAAACCATACAGCATCCAACATACATTTGAATTAAGATATTGTTTGAAAACAAGTCTTCCTTTATAAAGTGGTAAGGATTCATCGACAGCTACATCTTTTTTCGGGTACAATATACAGATTTAAATTTATTGTTAATATATTCGTACACTTTATACATTTTTTTAAGTCCTGGCTGGGGATGATTTCTTAAATCAATGGTATTATTGTCCGTGAAATGAAAAAAACTCATAATCGCACTGAACCGTTTTTCAGACACAACTTCTCCAAAAGAGGGTGTTTTTATATATATATATTTTTTGTCCAATACCATTTTTGTAATGGATGTCGCATGATGCCTTGTAATAACAATTAATGCTAGAAACACTCTAATTTCACACAAGTCGGTTTCCTTCCAGTTCTGTACTCTAGAACTCGGTGTCAGTTCATTATTTTCAATGAAGTCCCGTGCATATCGATTCGTTTCGGTTGATACATAGTTGATAATGTCGTCATCCAAAAATTCGCAAAGAATTTCAACCAAGAAAGGTGAAGAATGATGCAGCAATATTTTAGTCCCCGGATTTCCAGTGAATGGAAAGCGTGGTGGTGGGGGGGGGGGGAGTCAAATCTTGACTGTCTAATCTGATCCTCGTCATTTAGTGATGTATCTTCCTCCGTTTCACTATCAGAGAGAGCTATCCAGAAGACGATGAATCTGAATATTCATTATCTGAACGTTCGTCCGAATCCATTTCTTCAAAAGGAATGCAGCAGAGTTGTTTGCTCAAATCAGCAGAGTGGAATATTATGAACTGTGTATTCCACTAATAAAGTACAATTAAGAAGACCTTAGTCTTGAAAAAGACTTTTTTTTTTTTTTTTTGAAAAAATATATCGAAACGTATCACAGAAGAAAGGGGAGAAAAAAACTTAGTTAACCGTGATAATCAGTGAATGAAATGGAATCTTGCCTCCTCTCCTAAATGCATAGTTTGTTATCAGTGAATGTTTCTACAATACATGACAAAAGTAGATGCACACTATCTAATCCATCAATAGTAATTTATCAGAACTCAAGTTGTAAGCCTAAACCACATGCGCATTTTCTGTTAAACTGATCACAATGCCCCGTTTCCAGTCAGTTTCTTTCCTTTATTCTGGTGCATTTAAAAGAATCACAAGGACCTGCTCTGTCACTTAGATTTTTTGAGAGTGAACACCTTTTGCCAAGCATCCATATCATTGCAGCAGAAGCATTCATTTAAATTTGAAATGGTCTAACTAAAGTATTGAATGAAGACATCCTATGTGTAGAAAGAAGGCATGCTTGGAAGAAACCATACCGTTGAAAACAAAATCAAACAATAATCCCTTATCTGTCATTAAACCGATGTTTGATTATAAAGCACTAAAATTTTCATACGCGTTATTCGATCTCTGGCTTTGATTTTCAAAAATATTCATAAAAGCGAGCATTGCAAAAAATACACTTAAAGAAATATACATACAAAAAATGGCTTTAAAATAAAATGAAAATACTTATCATTAAGCAATAATTTTAATCTTAGCATTATTTATTACTTAAGTATTCATAATTATATTTGAATATGAACGATAAAAGATTTTGAAATAATATTTCAATAACAATTTTAAATGTTCGACTTAGATGAAAAATGACAAAAAAAAAAAAAAACTTATAAAAATGAGGCAATAGTTTAACTTTCTGAAATTGAAATAAATTAATTACATATAATAAAAAAGTTGCTTGGATTTAAAGAAAAAAACATACCCTAAACGAATGGAGGACTCAAGACTTCAAAATGTACTCAAAAAAGAAAACGGATCCAAAAATAAAAAATATCTATATAAGTGAGGTCATTGAAAAAAGAAAAGAAAATCAACAGTAATTTTGCGTTCGACCTATGTTCTTCTTAGCCCATATGGTTTATTATCCAAGAGTTTTGGAACACACAAAAACGTTCTTCAACATATAATTCTGAAAGCATTTTTATTAAAAGCGCACTGCTGGCTGCTTTCGTTTGAGAACATATGCAGTTTCTCTAAAATCAAGTTCGACTTTTCATTCCAATTTTGAATGGCTGGAAATAGCCGCTCAAATCAACTATAATTAGTGCCAAAGACAAAGACGTTAGAAGAATGAAATATTTAAAAAGTAGGATTTCTAACGCGTCTGGTGAAAAATATATATCATTAAATCGAATGAAAACTGACATTAAATCATAATCACCCTCTGATATTCTTATATTCAAACTAGCGTTTACATCATGTTAGCTTTATCACAATTGTGCCATTCCGCGGTTGCCTTTTTATCCATAATATATATATTTTATTTTACTTGCAGAGCCCGATCATTCTGACAGTGGTCATGGGGCTATTTGTATTTCAGGGCCCCCCTAATGCCCAACTAAGATTTTAGAAAAACACTCGGCATGAAATTCATTCTGCCCCCCCCCCCCCAACTCCCTATATTTCCGCTTATTCTGAAGCTATAACATATTTCGATACTTGCGTATTAACACAACCATGCTAAATTTGGTGGTAAACTTTTAATCACAACGTTTAAAAAGTAGAAAAGATATGGTATACGATAATTATATAAGATAAGGTTAAACTTTGCCAGTTTAAAATATCAAAGGTATTATGATATAACTTTTAATAGTAAATACAGACTAAACTTGGAGTGGTTTTGAGATTTGCAAATATA
Organism: Uloborus diversus; assembly: GCF_026930045.1. Classification (NCBI taxonomy): domain Eukaryota; kingdom Metazoa; phylum Arthropoda; class Arachnida; order Araneae; family Uloboridae; genus Uloborus; species Uloborus diversus. The sequence continues at coordinate 70,758,873 of NC_072734.1, forward strand.
TCAATTTTTTAAAGGGAATTTTTATCAACAAATAAAAAGATTTCCCCTCGTCTCCTGCATTTGCGAAAATATTAATGACATCATTGTACTTTAGAATCTGAGTGAAATCATTATTTATTTTTAATTAGCATAATAAATTAAGGATATTTTGTCACCCTACACTAAAAAGTAAGAGGAAGAGCCTATGCCCCTGCAGTAATCAGGCTCTGTTTACTTGATTAAAGAATAGGCTCCTTGGAATGCCGAAACACGTGTCTGCTGTTCTTATGACTATTTTTTCATTTTTAACATCACTTATCGCATTATTATTTCACTTATCGCACGAATGAAAACATTTTATTTATAATGTGATGGTTTTTAGTTTCTTTACGAGTGGAAACTAATATGAATATTTTCTAAAAACGTCTAGCTTCGTAAAAAACTTGAAGCTTCACACCGTTTGAATTTAAGGTTATACATTAAGGCTATATATAAGGTTATATATCCTTTTTTACATTTTATTATTATTTTTTTTTTGTCAAAATTGAATTCATTGGCGTATTTATTGTATTAGCAGAATATTGTTTAATAGCAACCATATTTTTATGTAAGCTCATTTCGTTCGCATGTATAAGCATAGATTTGGTGTGCATATACAACACACACAAAAAATGAAGCTTTAGAAAAGGTATGGTGTAAAAGGCATTTGAAGGCCTTAAAACTTAATCGCACTCGCTCATAACATAAGATGACGAGACATTACATATTATGTGAGTATGTAGTGTGGTTACTCACACAATGTTTTATACCATTGAATATTATTCTTTTATCAATTGTTTGAGGTATTTTAGAGAAGTTAGTCATTAAATGTTTTTAATTTAAGCCAGTTTAAGTCTAATTAAAGATATTAAAGTTTAAAAAAAGTCACTTAGATCGTATAAATAAACCTAATGGACAGAAATTAAAGTCATACTTGTTCTCAATACATAAATATATGTACGATCAGTTCAATAAAATGTTGCGTAAAAATATGCGTTCCCTTATCTCATTATTTAGGAGATATACATTCTAATTTAGAAGAAAAACAAACTATTCTTATGCTTTCAAATAAGATTCATATTTTTCCCCCCTTTTGTTGAACTAATAGATTGTAAGTTGCAACTAGGCAGGAAACTACATTCCACAGATTCTCTTTTGTACTAGTTTGATGAGCAGGTGTGCTGTCGCTCAGTGTCACGCGTCCCTAATGAAGCAGAAGGGTAATGAATAATGAAGTAATCCCCACCCACTGCGGATTACGAGGGGGGTAAAATTCGTTTGGGAAAAGACTGACTCTTTATGGGTCCACATGGTATTTCGGTGATGACACAAATCAGAAGTTCTAGAAAAACATGGCCGCCGCTTGGAAGGTTAACACTCATCAGACCGGCATAGGAGTGACTGAGCTGGAGGTGAAAAACCTCTTAAGGAAGCCAAGAGTGCCAAGCAAATTGGTAGCTAATACAGGTCAGTGCTAATTCTGTATTAGCTACCAGTTTGTTTGGCACTCTTGGCTTCCTCAAGAGGTTTTCCACCTCCAGCTCAGTCACTCCTATGCCGGGCTGATGAGCGCTAATAAGCATAAAACTGCAGTCCTCGGCTGGAATTGACTGAGTTGTCAGTGTTTTCATGAAAAAGGATGTTAGTTTCTTAAAAGACTTACAATAAAATTATAACTTTTATTCTTGTAGATAATGATATATTCGAAGTTATACATGTTTAGCAAACTATTACATGCTTACTTCAGCAGTGTCTGATTTTGGAGGATCGCTGTCAACTGATGCCTCAACAAGCAACCTGTAATGACTCTTCTGGACGCTGTCCAAGGCTTTGACTAGGCGAATGTCTCCAGTGTTCATATCAACATCGAAGGCGTTGATCTCGTCAGCATCTAATGTAGAAAAAAAATATTGAGAGCTGTCACAGTTTTTTGCATGAAGAAAACACAATCAATGTTCGTCTGGTAGTCTAGAATGAGCTTTTCTTTCTTCGGAAGAAAGAAAAACAACTAAATTATTTTAGAAAATCAGTACAGTAGAACTTGAAAAGTTGACCACTTGTCAAAGTTGACCATTTACATAGGTTTCATTATTACTTTAAATGTCTGTCATTTAAAGATGCCAATCACTTTTTTTGTGTCAGGTTTTGGTCATTTCACCTTAATGACTATAATGAAAAGTCAGTTAATAACGTTATAATTTAATAAAAAATTATGCATAAATAAATTTTAAATAAAATTTTATTTGAAACTTAAATGCGTTGAGCAATATCAAAACTGAGTTTGCTGTACAAATGATACATAAAAACATAGTTGATATAATTTGGCTATTCAGAAGAAATGAGTAACATATGAGACAGTGAGAAGCAAAGGGATGTAATTAGACATTTTCAAGTTTTGAGTAAAGCGCCTTTGAAGATAAGGTCCTAGGTTGGCTTTCATTTAAAAAAATTTCTAAATCATGCTGTAAAACAAAACCTTCCAGGGATACTAGTACTATCTCTTACCCCAAGACAGAGAGTTCAAATACCATTTATACTGGTTATTTTAAAAAATTTTAATCTTACTACTTACATCCCTTTGCTTCTCACTTGTCTCATACGACGATTTATATTTAAAAAATTTAATCAATAGAGATATTTTATACTCATTTACTTGAAACTATTCAAAGCTATTCAAGAATCATAGTTATTCAAAACTATTTAAGTTATGGGCCACCGATCAAAATTTCGAAAGCTTTTCACCAGTCAAAACACTATTAGACAACAATGTAAACACAAAATGTATTAAGCATAAAATAACTTTCTACAGTCCATGAATAAGACTCGACGTAGGGTTGCAGAAGCAACATGAGTAAAAATTTCTTATTGTCGTAACTAAGATAACCAGAAAAGGAAAAGTTGGAGAGTATTGAAGTTATTTGACCTTGACACGCCAATTCTAATTACATAGACTATAATCTCCATTGCAATGCCACAGAGAATGTCTGGAAGACAACTAAACTTACTTTGCAAAGTATATTTGAAATCTCCCTTTCCAGCATCTAATTTGAAAACGGTGTCCCCTGGCTGTCGACTCTCTGCTACTTCCAAAGTGTACACAGCTTTTGAGAATTCTGGAACAGCGTCATTTGTATCTGCAACCGTAACCCATAACTTCGCTGTGGAACTGAGACTAGGTGTTCCTTGATCGTAGGCAATGACTGTCATGTTATAAAATGCTTGTTTCTCGTAATCAAGTGTTGACAGGGTCCATACGGTACCATCTAAAAAATAGGAAACGTTGAATGATTAAGTTGGTAAGAGTCGAAAGCATGGAAATAATGAGCAACGTCCTTTTTTCAAAATTGAGAAGTTGGATCCGGACTGATTTTGGAGTAAAAGAGTTGGAGTCGAAAGTCGAATGTTTGAAATTCCAAGAGCCGGAGTAGGCCATTTTCTCTCAAAATCCGCAACTCTGTCAGTATTTGTGGAGTCAAACTCGGACTGATGTCGGGGTAAAGAATTCGAAGTTACAGGCTCTAAAATTCCTGAAGTCTGAGTCCATCATTTTCCCTCTGACTCCGCAGCCCTATATTTTTTGTTACTAATAACAACAGATTGTACACCCCGAGAAAATTTTATTATCATGACTTTTTTAAATTTATATAAAAGAAAAATAGTTTCGTAAATAACTTTAAATCAATCAAAGAGCAGAATATTAGCAAATGTCTGCAAAAAACGTTTGAAAAAATACGGTTTTAAGATAAGAGAATGATTTAAGGGATATTAAACTAAATACAGCTATTAGATTTTGTTCACATCAATGCAAAGAACGTTATAAAACGAAGAGGATTTCTTTTTAGCAATAAAGCGTTTTTTGATACATATTCGTTAAAAATTTCTTTTTAAAATAAATATCGTCACATTAAATGAAGGGTTGCAGTTTATTTCTTCGGTGGAGAACAATTATCTTCATCGTTCATGTCAAAGACGCTCACTTATAGAAAAATATAATTTGCTTGGAAACCAAAATGAAATTTTATTATCGATAGCTGAAATTCTGAGAACAAAATACAGTTTAGTGAAAAAATATTTTCTAAAGCACTGCGTATTTTGTTCTAAAAGTTTCTTTCCCTGATAAAAATAGTTTAGGAAGGAAAAAAAAGTTTGGAAGTGTTTTATGCTTAGAAAACATAGTACGAAATTAAATGCATCAGTAATATATAATTTAGATACTTAACCGACTATGTGAGAGAGTAACGACAGGTTGACAAAAAATAAAGAGTGGTACCGCGACACAATTTAATACTACCAAAATTATTTGTAGACTAGATTATTACTTTTATTCTTATTTTTATCATTACAAAAGTTTAATGAAAATATTATGGATACGAAGATTGTATCAAGCTATTAGAAGTTTATTATATTTTAATTTTGAAGCCACATATATATTTATTAGAACTAGTTTGAGGACTCATATTTTAAATGTTTGCGCTTTGAAACTGAAGTGCAACAAACTGAAAAAGGCTTGAATACTAACCTTTGCTGTCAATGTAAAATTTATTATTGTGACCTTTTCCAAGCTTGTAAAATACTAATCCATTGTGTCCAGAATCATTATCATATGCAATAATTTGTGTGACCTATGAGAAACAATAGTGTAGAAAATTGTTTTAGATTGAAATGAAAAGCACATATTTTGATAAATGCAATGCAGTATGTAATTTATTGTTTTAAGACACACAGAGACAGAGATAGAAATTACAATTATAGACAAAGTCTTCTTGTATCTTAAGAATTTGTCAAGAAACTCCTCTTATTACTTAAAGCCCTCTAATTCTAAGCAGCACTTCAGGTAATATGAATTCTCTCACCTGCATTTTGTTGCCGTCAAATAAGTGGGTAAGGTTGACGATGGGGTAATGTATTAGCCAGCAGTTTTCTCTACATGCTTGGGTACCTTGAGTCCTGTCTATTATTCTGCTGGTAAATTTCCAAGTTAACGTTTCGCGTAGGAACGCATTAACGCGGACAGATTAAAAGCTTTACATATCTAAGTGACATTTACGTTGTCTTTCATTCGGCAAATTGCACTGTATCATAAATTAAATCATGATTTGATTTCAGTCATGGTGCCATGAACAGACATTTGTAGACCATTAGTAATCTCTGAGTTAAAGGAACTTATTTGTAGCAACATTTTTTTAAAACAGATCTTATATTACATGTTATGAACAGATTGGAACATGAAATGAATTCAAAAACTGAATGTTTCTCGACATTACCTTTTGTCCAGGATCCAAATTTTCTTGAACATGGGCTAGGTATGGATCAGTGTAAAACCTCGGAGGTTCATCATTTACATCTATGACTTCGATGACAACTTCTGCTGTAGAGTTCAGCTGAGGTTCTCCAAAGTCAGTGCCCTAAATTAAAAAGAAAGACCTTGAGTTGTAAATACTGAAGTGCGACACAGATACTATTTTAGATGAAAACCATAATCACATGCGTCAAATAATTATTTGTTTCTACTTTTTTCTACTTTTGGTGAAACTTTTCGCTTAAAGCACGACAATATTCCAAAAATGTATTTTTATGTAGTAAGTAACACTGACAAATAAAAAAACATTATATTTACAAAACGCAGTGTAAATTGAACTTATTTCGTAAATACAAACAATAATTGCGTACTTAAATGTGTGCGTATTAATACTGATTAAATACGGGTTGACTTAAGACTATATTTTGGAACATTTACCTTTTCCAGTCAACCACAAAAACATTTATTTTTAAAGCTTTGTGAAAAACCTCTGATTTTATGTATTATTTTTTTGTAATTTATATGTCTTACTGGAAGAAGAAAAGATAATAATAAAGTAACCATAGAAAAATATTATCTCATATCCTAGATTACAAAACTAGTCTAGGTGTATTTTGTAATAGCTATTATCTTAACTTTGGTTTTAATATTTTATGCTTATTTTTTAAATGGGAGCTTAAATATGTTTCTTTACATCGTTCATAAATCAACCAATAAACTAAAAGTATACTTTCAGACTCAAAACATTTATATATTAAGTAATTGATATTTCTTAATACAATTTTTGATGCTAAAAAAATATTTTTCTTGTCTCATACTTACAAGGACCTGAAATTTATATGAATCTTTAAATTCTCGATCAATAATGCCTTGTGCTGATAGTTCGCCTGTTTTACTGTCGATTGTGAACGGGAATTCTGAAATTCAAACAAATGATTCATATTAGAAACAACAGTCAAATAACAAAAGGAGAATGAGAGCTAGTTGGAAAGCATTAGTATCTAAGTTAAATTGAAGTATTTTCAAGCTTTATCATATTTTAGTTCTTGAAGAAAGATCATTTCAATGCTGGTCTTAATTTCGTTGTCATATATTTTCCAGTATTGAGGACTTTCACTTAAATAAATCACAGACTGGTTTTTAGTAATGTGGATAATATTTTGTTAATCTTTCTTGTTACTCTCGATAGTGTGAATTTGAGGGTGGTACTGGCTGTTGACTCAGTGTAAAAAGCCTCATTGATGGTCTTGTCTGCCGAATTTGTCCTTCAGTTTCTTACTTTGGCCGCTGGATTATAGTACAGTAAAATTAGGCCAAAAAATGGCCAAACCCAAACATCCAAAAAAAAAAAAAGGTGAAACCTGTTGCAAATTACTTCTTACCCTTCCAGCAAGAAGGGGTAAAAATTCCCAGCACTTTGCGCGTCGGGTTTTGGGGGGAAGGGGGGGGCGAAATAATCCTCTATTTAAATAAAAATAATTTCTATTCCTTAAAAAAAATTCTCAAACCTCGCAGAAACCACTCTATAATAGTAAAATAATAAACTCACACAGAATAAAATTCTAATTAACAGGGGTGCACAGGTGGGGGGGGGGATGGGGGAGGGGTTCATGGAGCAGCTTTGCGTCATCGAAATTTTTAAGGAAGTTTTTTTAAGGGACATTTCTTTCTTCTTTGAGGGCTTTTATTCAAGATGGATACTCCGTCACACTTAAGGGGTGCGCCATCGTTTTTTTTTTGGGGGGGGGACCCTGAATTTACATTCTAAAATCAACTATTGCAATGAAGTTCAAGAAAAAATTTCCCTGATTTAAACTTTTCCGAAGTACAAAATGCCACACAATGATATGGTAATGTCAGAATGATAATTCTAAAAGATCTAAGCGAGCTCAGTAACCAAATTATTTGTGGTTAGAGTTATTAAACTGTTTAAAGCGCTGGAAAACAAAATTCCTGTGCAGCATAAAAAAAGTCCAAATTGACCAAGTTTCCCTACTTCTTCTGGATTAACATACTTCAACTTTTCTACAATCTTTTGCCATCACCGTAAGGGGGAAGGGGGGACAAACCGAAATTGCCAATTGTGAGACGGGCAATGCTGCAATTCTGCACCCTCCAAGTCGATGGGGTTCTCATTGGCAAACACCGAGCACCTCTCTTTTACGCAGCTGGTTATGTAAATTATGCTAAATATACAGACATATACTTGCAACACTATCTCAGACTTTTGAGTACATTATGCGATTAAAAAAAATGATCACATCAAACATCAGCTAAAACATCAGCTATCCAACGTACTAACACAGTGACAAATTCAGGTAATCTAGAACCTGTCGTGATTCAACGATAGAACAAGTCTTGATGAGAGCAATGAGCAATACAACAATATAATGCTAAATATTTACACCTTTTTGCCTCCCACTTTGGAAATCACAATACGTTTCTAAAGCCCCCAGAAGTTTCTTCCCTCTCAAATTGGTAGTGGTATTGCTCGCTGATGATAAGATGAGTTGCGATGAGACCTTTAACGTTCGGGTAGTAACATCAAAGGATATTGAAGGCAAACAATTTTGTGGCATTTCTTTGCAAAGGAGGTAAACAGTTATGTCTTTAGCTTCTGTTACTTACTTATCCTCCATCAGTATTCGATTAATCTGGTTTCAGAAGGAAAGAAATCTTGTATCGTTAAAGTGCTATTATTTGAAGCAAAAGGTTCATCCACCATCACAAAACGAACAGCTGGTGTCATATATGAGGCAGTGAGAAGCAAAGGGATGTAAGTGGACATTTTCAAATTTTGAATAAAACGCGTTTAAAGATAAGATCCTAGGTAGGCTTTCACTGATTTTCTTTTCTAAATAATGCTGTATAGAAGCAACTATCAGGTCTACTACTACTCTTGGCTCAAGATAGAGGAGAGGTTCACCAACCATTTGTGCTAGTTATCTCCAAATTTTTAATTTTGCCACTTACATCCCTTTGCTTCCCACTGCCTCATATGTAATAGATAGAAGATACCTGCTTGATCATATTTTTGGTAATGATCTGTAAGCTTCAAGGAAATATGCCAGCAATGCAGTGTATAATTAACTTGTAAGTATAGGAAAGCTAGTGTCATTTTTGATGGGTGCAAAGAAAGCACCACAGAAATATAATCTGCGTCCTATTACAACAGCCAAACCTTCTGCTCTAGAAGACTTTCTGCGTCTCAAATCTTGTGCTTTCTCTGAGGGGATATATTTTAGTACATTGGATATAGTGAATGTTTGAAAAGTCTGAAAGTGGACTGAAGTGCTCAATTATATGCTCAAACTGTGTTAAACATAGCTGCAACAATAACGATTTTGCTGAGGATCTAGATTCCAAAAAACATCTTGATAACGAAGACTTTTTGTTACAAGCTTAGGAGAAATCATTTGAAAGCAAAAAACAGTTCAGCGTAATTTTTCTGGCTCTTGGGGGTCAAACACCTTTAACTTCATGCTTTTAAATTTAGTATGACATAATATTCTCACTTTAAATTTACTCTAAAAATTCTGGAAAAATACCCAAAACAACAATTTTTAGATGCCCCCCATTCCAAAGCCCGACGCACAATGGGGTGGGACTTTTTACCTGTTCTTATTGGGAGGGTAATAAACAATTTGCACCAGGTTTCCAGGTTTAGCTTTTTTTTTTTTTTTTTTGGATGTTTGGGTCCGACCCCTATTTTTACTGTACTATTATAGTTGACTTCAGCTCCTGATTGGTTCTTATCTCGATAAGTGTTTAGCTGGGCTCACTTTCGTGAGAATAATTATGCATTTTCGAGAGCACTCAAACACTAACCAGAAGTCTTCTTGAAACTTCAGATTCGACATTTATGCACCACTTCTAAACTTCCTACGATAAATGATTGATATGGAAAATTGGAAAAGAATGTATAATTTAACCGTGTTTCTGTAAACCATAAAAGAGCTCCAAAATGACCAAAAATTCCGATTATCGGGTTGAAAATTGACACACGGTAAACCACGTAACTCAGCTTTCAAAGTATCCAAGATATTGTTTCATATCTTACATAAAAACTAGTTAGTAAGCCAAGAAAAATGAAGTTCAAACGCAATATTCATTTCTTCATTTTGAATACCAAATATGGAGAATATACTTTGCAAATTTTTTAAATTCGTCCTACCGATAAATGGATGCTCCTTAAAGAATTTAAAAAACATTATTTTTCAAAAAAAAAAAGGTTTCATAAGGGTTTTTTTTTTCTTATATGAATTGTCAGCAGTCATTTTTCTTCTACAAAATTCCGAAAAGAAAACAACTACTTTTTGTCTTTGCCCAACTTATCATTAAAACCCCCAAAAACCTAAGGTAGAAGTATGAACGCACCCCCCGTTTTTTGTTTGTTTTTTTTCCTTCTAACAATAACATATTATAATGAAAATTATTTTAATGTCCCGAGGAATGCTTAAGTTTTTAACGATGAGATATGAAATTGTGCTTAAATGGTTTGATAACCCTAAGAATTTTTTTCACTCTTCCGTCAACACTATCTATGGACAAAAGCACTGTTTTTGAAAAAGAGATTTATTCTACTAATTTACTATACTTAATGAAGTAATTAATCGTGAAAGTGTTTTTACTTTAGCTCTAACGTTAGATATGCTCCCTAGCAGGCGTAAATTTTCTTTTTTCCCTTGAACATGTAGCTGATATGGTGAATAAAAAATGTTTTAAAACGATTTTCTTAAGTGATGGGTAAACAAGAACATTGAGTTTTTTCTTTTATAAACGAAAAGGGACTGGTATATAGCGATTAAACATTCGCTTCATGTCTGTCATAATAAATTAGCGTTTAAGGGGACATCTAAAAACTACACAAAGTGAAGCAAGATGTTAGGGATGCGTGGAAACTTCTTTTAAAGCGTGGTATTTTTCAGTTTGCATTACACAATATATTTTGCCCAACCTCAACCGCAAATGAGTAGCTGTGTCACATACAATGAAAAGCTCACAAGTGAGCTCACAGTAGCACACAAATTACATTCACTCACATTGGAACAAATTTCGAGCTAGTAAGTCTAACCTACAAAGAATTGTTCCCTTTGACAAAACCCATTCACTATATTAAAAAATTAATACAATATTGTAGGCTCTATAAGCTTTTCAATCGATAAAAAAAAAGACAAATGATTCTTTGCGATTACTTTAAATATTTTCTGAAAGGATTTCGTTGTTTTAGGGTATGAATACGCCACCTTGCGGTGTTTTAAAAAACTAGTCAACGAGGCAAAACCTTTCGATTTTGCACTTACAAGGTAGACGTCTCATTGGATTGTTTGTTGAAATTTCGAATTATTACGTAATCTTTACTCTATGTCACACGTGATAGTAACATAAACCACGTTACACAAAGATTTTTCCATATAATTTTTGCTTCCCAATCCCGAGCGTTGCAATCGTGATAGATGGTCATCAAGGCCGTATTTATGGGGTGCGTTTTTGGGTTTAAACCCTCCTACAAAGCTTTTAAAATCACTCCAAAAAATATTTTTCATTTTTTTTTCTGAAAAAAATTGCGAATACTAATTTATTTATTATAGTTATTATTATTTTTATTTTCAATTTTTCATTTGAAAAATGAAATTCATTTTATTGAAAATCTGTACACACTTAACGTTGTATCTGCAGTATTTAACATATTTTTTTCAATTATGGCGAACATCATTTCGTACAAAACACTACAGAGTTTTCCTTCAGATTATGAAAACCTTACGCTAACGAAAGCATCGAAATTCTTTAAATTTGAAGTGGAAAAATATATATACATAGTGGAAAAACATACTTTTATTATTGTAAAAAATTTTAGTTTAGAAGCATTACTTCAAAAATGCGGTTTTTTTTATTTATTTATTTATTTTTATTTTTATTTATTTATTTTTTTTTTTTTTTTTTTTTTTTGAGTTATCGAAAAGGTAATAGTGTATACTCATTTTCTTCCCTTCATGAAGTAGGTATGTCATCTTTATTTGCTCTTAATTACCCATTGTAATAAAATCAATATTGATATTGGAATTAATGTAGGAAGGAAATCAAATTTAATTGATCATTTAGATTTCTCGAGAAATATGTTTGGCAAAAAATCTGGTTACGGCCCTGATTTCAGTTTTTTCTTTTTTTTTTTCCCCGCCAGAAATTACGTTCTGTTTAACACACGCATGTATTTGTACAAGCATCTACGTATTGTTGAAAGTTTAATTTGCTTTATCCAAACTTTTATTTATTTATTTTATTTACATTTCTTGCACGCTTTATTTATTTCATGATTATGAACAAAAAAAACGGAACACTGACCAAATTTGCAATCATTTTTCAAACTCGACATTTTTGACGACGCACCCTATATTTCAGAGGATTTCATACTTTGATTTAAACTCGACTTAATTTCAAAACTCAATTAATCATTTAAGATCTTTGCAGTATGTTCAAAAATCTAGTCAAATTTTCGCATTTTTAAGTTAGAACTCTCACTAATTTGTTTCCTCTCAACAACAAAGGCATTTTCCTTTTCGGTAAAAACAAAAAGCTAAAAAATAACAATATAACTCTTACTTTGTTCGAAGTTGGTTGTTATTAAAGAATACTCTATCATTCCATTTTGACCAGTATCTTCATCGATAGCTTTAAGAATTCCAAGTGGCTTCCTGTTACTACTGTAGTTTCCTTCTTTTACTTTGAAAGTATATTCAAATCTGGAGAATGTTGGCTTATGGTCGTTGACGTCAACCACGGTTATATTTACCACGGTGGATGCAGCTAAACCTTTACCATCAGCAGCAGATACATTGAGGAGGTAAACTGTGCCCGGTTTCAGGGTACTAACGACGTAAATTTCACCTGTAAGAAATATTTTACAATTTATTAGTTTGTATTGACATTTCTAGGCCATTAGTTCGCATGAGGAACAGTACCGATCTTCTGATACTGCAGAGTATGTAGCCTCAGCTTTGAACGACGTTCTTCATCTTTTGTATTTTGTTGTTTTATCCCTTAGCCAACTTGGATCTGACGAAAAGAATTCCGGTGTTGACGAATTTTTAAAACTCACAAAACAATTTGGTATTAAACACCAAACTTAATAGCCACAACAGAGATTTTGATTGTTTTCTTCCAGAAAATCTCAGCTACAGATGAAAACGTGCTAAAGGACACTTGAATCGAATGTCAATCAAGAATGATATCTCCATAAGAATTTCAAAAGATTACATTTATTTTGCATGGTGTATTAACTTCTAAAAGTTTCTTGAACAGTTTATCCAGTTGATATCGATAACTGATTAATTTATAACCACCTCCTATTCCAATAACATCATTGTGCTATGGGTATAAACTGACCCCCTAAATCCACTGATTACTTACTCTGATCTCAACCCTTAGATAGTTTTCCTGTGCGGATTCCTAAAAGATACTGTTTATGTACAACCTCTTCCATAAATTGTAATGAACTACGAAACCGTATCACAGTCACTAGGAGCTCATTGACGCAAGGCATTCGTCATCGAGTGTGGGATGATCTGGGCTACTCTCTAAATTTGGCAATAAGCTATTGCCCCTAAGTCAGGGATAAGGCAGAACTGCATGCAATATACCTATAGCCTGATTACTCTATCCAGAAGTTTTTTCCTTGTTAGTACGGATTCATTAATCTGGAATGAGGAATAACCAAGCTGGAGGCAGATGTCATCCATTGAAACTGAGAGTGTCAACAAATTGATAGATAACATAAAATGAGAGATGATGAGTCCATATCAAAGGCAAAACTGCAATCTCTTGAAGGAATAACGGTCAGTCGGTATACTGCATGTGCCTTCTAAATGTTAACCGTGTAGCCGGAGAATAATACATTGAACATTTGTAAACTTCCATGTAAGTATACTCACATATAATTCACAGTATTCAAGTGCAGTGTATAGTGCAGAAAATATAGCATATTTGGAATTTGTCCAGTCCATCTTTCTGAATCACCTTGTACGATAAAAATGAACACTAGACGGATATCTTCTAAAAATTTCTTTTGCTGTGACACAAGAACATTCAGACAATAGTACAATCACACTTACCACACTTGAAATGTGCGTCACCTATGCAGTTCAGCATTGTACTGTATTTCCTTAGCTCGTTTTTTTTCCTTAGCAAAATTAAAGCATGCCGAAAGGTGCATTGCAAATCGCGACAGCATGGAATAAAGAGTTCACGTTTAAATTTTGCGTTTGCTTATACATTCACACCCACAGTAACTTTTAGGGGAATATGACATCATACAAAGTTTTTTTAAAAAAATATTTTTCTACTCACCTGTTGCTCTGTCAATCCTAACGTCTCCTTTGTCACCAGCGGTAATGATGTATTCCACTTTGGAATTTGGCCCTTTGGCGTCAGCATCCATAGCACTGACTTCGGCAATCTTCGAACCTGGTCTTGCAGTTTCAGGAAGCATAACTCTCAAAGGTCCATGTTGGAATACGGGAGCGTTATCATTCTCGTCTGCTACGGAGATGGTCAAATAAGTGGAGGAACTCAAATTGCCCATATCAGTAGCTGTGACCTACGGAAAACCAAGCAAGATTCAACAATAAAACAATGAAAAAGGAGATTTATTTCATCGGAATGGCAAAGGTATTTTATTTTGATAAATAGTAATTATTTTTCAGTTCCTTTTTGGTCAGGAGTTTGTTGTTTGAATTCAACGTTTTGCTTTTAGCATTAAAATTAATCTAAGTGTCTTACGAAACTGAAAAAATAAAACATTCAGTCAAAATGTTTTCCAATAATCGAAAGATAGTTATGTTTGCTTCTTGGAACTAGTTTGATAATGATTAATTTCAATAAACAAAATATCGCCTAAACGAATAACAAATTAATAAGAGAGGAATTATACCACGAAAACAAGCAGCGATGATCTTTGATGGATCATTAAAAAAAAAAAAAAATCACGAGGTAATAAGATTTATATTGAAAGTACGAAATAAGTTAAGAACTTGAAAATTATTTCTCACGAATTTCTATAACACTTTATATTCAATGCATAGAAAAAAGAATACACGTAAAGAAAATAGAAAAAAATATACATGTGATAGACGAAAAATTATACTCGATTGTGTTCGATTCTATTGAATTTTCTCTACCAGCACGGTAGCGAAAAAAATATCCATCTGGGTGTGCCAAAGGAATTTTTTTGTTCTTCTATTGGTTGATACAATTGGTCGTATTCAGTTTGATCGAATTCGGTTGGAGTTGAATGCGCTCCTTAGTCTTCTTAATGTGATCTTACCTGTAAGTCATATCGTTCTTTTCTCTCTCGATCCAGGAAAAGAGCCGGATCCGGCGAACTGAAGATGACTTGACCACTCTCCAGAATGGTAAAAATCTCACTACCGGCTCCACTCAGGGAATATCTCACCATTGAGTTGTTACCGCTGTCGTTATCGACAGCTGCGATGGGTGGTTCCTGAAAATTAAATATAAAGGTATATCACGATTAAAACGCTTGGGATTGAGATGCTGAAGTTTCATTGAAAATGGCCCATTAGAATCGTTACGTCACGTGGTTTATGTTTGAGTTGAGAAGCTTGAATCGTTCTGATTGGAATAATCCAATGATATGCAATTCACCGCCTAAAACAAAATTGCCCATTTATCAGGACATGTCAGGACAGGATTGATTACGGCATAAGGCATACAGATCACTGTTGATAAAAATATTTCATAAAATGATCGAGTCTATGTTTCAATATGACTGTTGACGCAATTCCACGAATGACTGCCTACAGACAATTTGGTTTCAGTGTTGCAAATAAATAAGAAATTGATTTAGTTAACTATTGATCTATTCATTGCAACTTATCTACAATTTTAATCGTCATTATTCATTTTTGAATAATAATCGCTGTAAATAGTTATTACATTTTTAAGAATTGGGCTAGTGTAAGAGTAATATTTCGTCTTCATTAAAAGAAGTGTAAAAAAAGCATACAAAACAATATTTTATGACATAAAAGCAAAGTTATATCATTATTTCTTCACACAATCAGTACTTAATGATACGAATGAACAGAAATAATAGTAAATAAATTATAACTCTTCCATTCTCTTTTAAAACCTTTGTTTCTGAAATTTGCGTGATTTACTGAAAGTAGATTTCAATAAAGAAAAGAAACAGCCTAAAGCCGAGGTTCCTTTTCCGATTCGCGGCATCCTGTGAAGAACTAAAATTTAATATTTTCTCCCGGTACAGTTGTTTTCCATGCATACTATTGTTACCATGGACGTTTTGTGGAGCCCCGCACTTCTTTCTACAGCACCCCAAGTTGCTGCGGCGCTATGTTTGGGAAACCCTGACTTAGAGTAACTAATACAACAACTGCACAATTAATATAAATAATTATTAAAACATGTTTTAATATGATAAGATCATAGAGCACATGAAACATACTCGAGAAATATCTATCTATATCTAAAAACAAAATTAATATAAAAAGGTTCCTTTGATGAAAATAAAACATTCCACGCGATTCAAATATTAATATACGCTGCCACTCAAAAGATAAATGTAAAGCAAGTGTCGCAGACGATTGCAAAAATGGAAACAAGAAAAGAAAAGAGAAAAACACGGTATGTATGTATAAAATTTTCTCGGAAGTCTGCATTTCGTAATTTAATTTAGTCTCGCAAGCCACATTTTTCATCTGCCATGTCTTTTTCACTTTGTAACTTCAGCATTTCAGATTCGGATTAGAAACTATATTTCAGCTTGTCATTTATGCAACAATGTTTAAGTTTATTTTAGCAGTTGTGTTAAAGCTTCTAAAATATTCATTTCGAAGATTATTATGTTTGTGAATGAATAACATTTGCTGATGTTCCACGAAACTGCTCATTTTCTAAAAATTTATAGGAATAAAATGAAGTTTTGTTTTCGGTTACAAATTTTGTTATTCTAAGCACCTGCTTGGAATATTAAAATTTCCAAGAAAATATTAACCAACTCACACTATGAGCGAAAAATAATCAAATAAATTTTCATTATAATTTTCTTTAACAAACTCGTAAAAAAACGAGTTTGTTAAAAAAATATCATATAAATTCACTCATACACTCCGCAAAAGTAAAACTGCAACACCTATACGAAGAATTTGCGTATCGTCATAAAAATTGCAGGAGCGATAGTGGTGAGATGGACATACAAATGATTAAAAACTGACAGAACTGATTTAATATTAACCATCTTTTTTTCAGTATCTAATGTTCCCAACTGAGGCTGCTAAACGGCTTCAATTCGGCGAGACATGCTATCAATTAGTTCCTTAATCTTTTTTAAGGTAATCTTAGCCAATCCACATCCGCTGTTATGCGCAGATCATCAATGATTTGTGCCAGCAGTCCTCAGTTCATGTCACGTCCAATGCGATCCCACAGTTGCTCAATGGGATTCATATCTAGAGAAGCTGATTGCCAGGAAAGGATGTTAAATACTGTTAGGCTGTAACAAGTTCGCCGTGCACCATGCGGGCGGGCATTGTCTTGCTGTAATACCGTGTTGGAAGTTGTCTGAAACAGGGCGAAAGCAATACGCTATCGAACTACCGTCAATGTGTGGCAAATGCGTCCTGTTATCAAACATTATGCCACTAATACCATGACGTCCGGCCAGAACTGGTGTGACACTCGGCAAAATAGACAAATTCGTAAGCGTTCTCTGTGTGCTGCTATTTTTCAGACTACGTCATTTCTTCAGAAAGGTGAGTATTTTTTCGTACAGGGGAATTTTTTATAATGATGTATTATTTTTACTTCTAGAACACTTACAAAACTATCATACAAAAATACAAAAGACCATGCTACCTTTCAGCAAAATATTATTTTACGCTCTGCTGTGTTCTAAACCTGAAGGTTCATCAATCTTTCCTTTAAATCAACAAATGTAATAAGAACACAAACTTTTTAAATCAGCTTCAACATTTACAGTGTGATCCAAATAGTTCAGTTTTTTTACTGCTCAATTTGTTGACCAAAATCACTTAAAACATTGTCTTTTTTTAAAATCTCTCACTGTAAATACTTTCTTCAACCATTCCTTCAAATGCAGCAGTTTAGTGGACAACTAACGATATGTGTTGACCAAAACGCAAATTAAACCTCTAATACTGTATATAGTTTATTTTCGGGGTTCATACGGAGAAAAAAACGGGATGCGCTCCATAATACAGCAAGTAAAAACAAGCCCACGGAGATCTCGAGATGAGCAGATTTTGCTACATTTGAGAGAGCTGTAAATGGGAATCGCGGAATAAAGCAGCCAGAAAGTTAAGGCTCAAGTACTAAATCTGATAAATTTACATTCTTCAGTATAAAGCAATATAGGATGGCAGCATGTATGTATCAGACATATGATAAATTTCTTAGAAAAGGATAAAACATACCACAGTCACTGGTGTTCCAGAAGGCGAATTCTCACTAATGGTGCCTTGATATGTGTGTTGGAATGTGGGAATTTCGTCGTTAACGTCCATAACTTCAACTGTCACTTCACAAACGGTCTGAATAAATAAAACAATTTTGTTCATTTCTTTATTACAATACAAATAAAGTTGAATTCTGACTATATATTTTCTTTCAAGTTAACTTAAATTTAGTGCGATATATAAGGCTTTTATGGTGGGTGGAATGAAATCAACATTTTCATCTTAATCATTTATATAACGAATCACACAACAATGTACAGGTTGTAGTCAGGCTCCAGTAAAAATATCTTTGCCTTTGGACGAAGTTTTCTTTCGGTTGAACAAATTAAAGTTTAAATATTCGCACAGTGCCAATAATCTTTATCGACAACTCCTCTTTGGTGTGTTCCCCCTCCCCCGGTTTCGCCGGCACGAAATTACCTTCTAATCTGTTTTTCAGTTTCGATTACACCTTTTTATTTACTAAAGGGGGGAGAAAATGTTAACTGTCGCGAAACTGGGGATAAACCTCCTCTTTCCGATTATATATATATATTAATTTTTAAAGCATCTACCGATTGGGCATCTTTTTACCAAATCCTTATCCAAAATGAACCTTCCAAAAAATGAAAAGTTACAAATTTTAATCAAAATTTAAAATTCTAAATCCAGGTTCAAGGTATATTGAATAGATTCAGCCTCAACTGACTGCAGGTACTTTTACCAATTCCATATCCAAAGGATATCGGTTTCGGTTAAACATCAACCAATTAGAGGTCGTTTTACCAAATTCTTATCCAAAGTATAAAGTATATCTTTTAAGCCTCAGTCTATCGGAAGTCTTGTTACCAAATGATTTTCCAATTTAAATTGACCATAATGCTTCTTTTTTCGATTCTAAAATTTGTAGTCGTTAAAGAAAAATTATTATTTCTTTTTTAAATAATGTATCAGAATTATTCAACAACATTTTTTATTATTGTACTTAATTCAATAGCCGAGTGTAAATAGAAACGGATACATACCACTTTGGTTGAAGGCTTTCTTTCTTCTAACATAACCGTAAAAGTATGTTGGCTTCTTTTTTCCCTGTCAAGTCCTACTTTTGTGAATATTTTTCCTTCCTGAAATACAATTTTAATCAAGTTATACAAATATGTATTTCCAGTTTCTATACTGAAGGGAATAAGAAAGAATTTAGCAATGAAAATCTCACCTAAAATGTTATAATGATAATGCAATATTATAAAGAAAGCTCTATGTTTTATTTTTTTACAAAAATCTAATGATGGCATTGTAGCAGCAAATGAAATCGTTGAAAATTTATGATGTAGGAAATCTGGGCTGAATTTCAAATTGTTATTAAAAAAAAGCATAATATTTTTGGATTGATTCTATAAAATCATTTGAGTTAAAGTAGGCACTCAATGGCGAGGAATGTTTTGATGCTTGAGATTTCGGCACAATAGAAAAAACTTTTGGTCAGTATCATTTCATTCTGGAAAGATCAAAAAAAAATTTTTGGTGTCCAGAATATTTTGTTACTAGTGGTACCCGCACGGCTTCGCCCGTAATAGAAAAATAAAAAGGTATTTTGGTTCGCCTGTATATTTACAAATAATGTATGGTGAATTTTTCTCCTCTATTGGCTTGTACCCATGTTACGGTTCCACGTTATGATAATTTCGTATCTCGCCAATTGGCTTGTGCCCATGTTACGGTTCCACGTTATGATAATTTTGTAATTTACTCGTCCATCTTATGATAATTTTGTTCTTAAAATTGGAATAGAAAAAGAAATACAACGAACTTTCGAAAAATCTTTTCGAAGTGCACAACCTCATGCTACAAACTAACTTTGTGCCAAATTTCATGAAAATCGGCCGAACGGTCTAGGCGCTATGCGCGTCACAGAGATCCTGCCAGACAGAGATCCTGACAGACAGAGAGATCCTGACAGACAGAGAGAAATCCGGACAGAGAGACTCTCAGCTTTATTTATGATTATACTAATGAAGCAGTGCCTGCTAGATTGTAATGATTTGGTAAGTGTGCGGAAAACAAGAGCGATGAGTTTGGACCGCGAAGGGACCCGAATAGAACTGATACTAGTTTTCGGGGGGGGGGGTTGGTGAGTGACGTGACAACGAGCAGGAAGAGATGTCCCCTCGTAATCAGATAAAAGCTATCTGTCGTTTTTCGTTCCTATTAAGTATGTGATGTCTAGTTTAATGTATAGAAATAAACACCAATTTCGACTTTTGTAAGACGTGGTGGATCATTTACTGGTTGGGGCTGTGGAGTTATTCCGTCAATCTTATCGAAAACTCTAGTTTATATAAGTCGGATAACTTTTCTATAACAGTTGCGTCAATGCGCAGTTTTTTTACACTTTTTATCTGCTGCTAAAAATTTGGAAATAAGGTCACTTTAGTTCTTTCTAATCCCATTGATATTTTTATTTTATGTTCAAAATTTCAGAAACTGGAAGTAACACATTCCAGTAACACTTTCCAGGTAACTGTAACACGCAAGTACTTTTTTGTTCCAATCTTCATATAGATATTATAGCAAATTCACTGATCGAGTAACGCTGACGTCGCCAATAATAAAACTTGCACCACGGCATGATAATTTGACATTTTTTTTCTTTTGAAATACTTTATTTAGAGAAGGTTGAACTGGATCTGATAACCTGTTTACTGGTCGAATGTAATTTAAGGAGAATAAAAAAACGAAAAGTGGTCAACAATGAACTTTTTTTTTTCAATAAGTCACCGCCCTAATTAAGGGCTAAACCAGAAATACATAAAATACACCGCCAGCTCAGTCATTCCATTCAAGGACTGCAATTTCGTGCTTTTTAGCACTCATTAGCCCGGCATAGGAAGTAACTGAGCTGGAGGCGGAAAACCACTCTTTCCATGAACTTTTTCTACAGGAGTTTAAGGTTAATCCACCGAAGTTAGGGTTAAAATGTCGACCATCAAAATATCACTAAACAGGCAGTTGCTTTGTTCTAATGCAGACGCAATTTTCACCCGTCACAGCTTGATGAGCGATTTTCTAGTTCGCTTAAAATAACGACGTTAACAACAGTTATATTGTTGACAACGTTAACAATATTACCATATTGTTAACAACATTACAATAACAAAGCAGTTTGAAAATTTTTATAGCGATGCTTAGATTGAACATACATCTTATATTAGACATAAAATAAAAAAGTGAATGCTTAGAATAGTTTTTAATGAGCCATGTATATGAACATTACATTAAAAGTACACTAGAAAATAACCGAGAAACAAAAAGCTTGTCACACACTTGTTTTTATCAAGCGGCTATTCAAAGAAAAACCACTTATTTTAAGAATCACAAATATCTTTATCAAGCACGAAAGCTGTTGCGAAATTATCCTAAATATTGACAACACTATCGTTCATTGACAGTTGGAAAGAACATTATCTCAATTCTCTCTATCATATTCCTGCTTGACGTAAACCTGACAAGATTCAACTTTTGAAACAAAGAAATCGTTACCCACCTTAGTTATATTGAAGAGGGCTTTGACATCGTTGTTGACAATGTTGTACTGCATCATGCTGTTCGTTCGGTACATTCGTTCCTTTAGTTCCACCTGTCCGACAAAAGCGCCGGCGACATTTTCCGGGATGGCGAAGCGGAAATGTTTCTTGTCGAACAAAGGATCGCGTTCTTCTGCCTCTCGCACGAACAACTTCAAAGTCGTCTGCACGATAGAAGCAAATTTAATTAAAATTGAGTCGATAAGTAAATGCTATCAAACAATTTCGATACACCTCAAAAAAAAAGGGATTTAGATACATAGCTATTACTAAGGCTTTGATGTTTCAATATTCATAAATTTGGTAAAAATATTTTTAAAAAGTGTTTAATTGTAGAAGAAAAAATTAATTAAAAATCATGTTAAAAAAACATTCACTCCATAGGATTAAAAAAAAAGCATGCAGCCTTAAAATAAATAAAAAAAACAGTACGAAAGTTATGTAGTTTATTATATTTAAACTGATGTTGTAAAAAATGATTAAAACGCTTTTATAATTTTTTTACCAAATTATTTCGATAATATAAAACCCTAGATAAGGTAACTAAAGGAGTCATGCGCACATACAACTACATTCACGAAAGCTGCAACGTGTAGTTTACTAAAAATCATACTATACGCAAAGGAAATATTTATCTCTACTCATATCTCATCAATTTGTAAATGTTAAAACGCACATCCCATGATTTCATAGCATATTGTAAGATTTTTGACATTTTCATCACTTATCTATTTGTACTCGATATTAAAAAAAAAACATTTAAATTTATTTATTGATTTATGTAAAACTTATTTTTAAAAAATCACCATGAAACATGACTGCGGCAAAGAAAATACAAAAAAGCCGTGCAAAAATAAAGTGGTCGCCGCTTATAGGAATCACAGTTGTTCTAAACAGTTTTGATTTCACAAAGCCGGCTGATTCAATAGAGCCGTTAATTCAATAAAACAAAATTATATTCTATTTTTGAAAAGTTGATTCATTAAAGCGGCTGATTCAATTAACCGGTGTCTACTATAACCAGATAATTTTACAAATCATAAAAACACAGCAGAGTATCATCATTTAACTAAAAATAAACGTGTTGGGTTTTTTTTTTTTTTTTTGTGGAAAGGAGGGGTCAGGGCGTTATAATCAGTCCTGTAGTTGGAAACAAAAGTATATTTTAGGGTTCAGGCTCACCTTGGAATTTTGGGAGATTCATGAAAGCAAAAGAAGGTTTGAAACCAATTTACATTATATTTGCAGTAGTTTTTCTATGAAATACCAAATATTTCTGGGGACGACATTTTCCCACATCCCCCTCACGCCTTCAACTACAGCACTAGTTATAATGCAGAATGAATAAATCACTTCATTAGACGTATTTCATTCTACTGCGATTGATATCTCTCCTCAGATATAGAATATAATTTAATAAACTGTTTTAAAAAATAAAACATTTCACAAATTATTTTCGAGATAAGCTAAAAATAAACACGATAAACTTACAGCTGCTTTCCACAAACCATCCGATGCTTCAACAATAATGCTGTATTCTCTGTTCTCCGACACATCAAGAGATCTCGAAACATTCACCGAACCAGTAAAAGGATCAATGAAGAAAGGCACTAATGGAAAAGAACAAAACGATCAGCTCACTTTATATAAACTCAGCATTACAAAGCAAGCCGCTTTCAAAGATATTTTACATACACAATAATAATGGGAAAGTAACAGCAAGAAATTTTTATCTTCCTGCAACCAAGGTGAATAATTCCAACAACTCGAAACGAAACACAGAAGTAGAAGAATTTGACTCCTGCCTCCTCCAATAGATGGTGGAAGTAAACTACTATAATTGCCCGATTCCGACAAAAAAACTGAAGAAATTGAATAGTCTCCAGTAAATGCCTCGAAATCGTCATCAGTTTATTCTGAGTCCGATGGACTGACCACTATCCTATCCACAGACTTATAACATAACAAATTGCAGTTTTGATAGCTAAGGCTCCAATTTTTAGAGATACAGTAAAATCTGTGAAGTTGATCACCCCTGTAAGCTGACCACCTGTCTAAGTTGACCTCTTTTTGCAGGCACAGAATTAGCCTTTATCATATAAATCAACCTTTGTATATTAACCACCTGTTTAAGTTGACCATTAAAGTAGTGCACCGCAAATGGTCAACTTACACAGGTTTCACTCTACAATACTTAAAACCGTTAAAAAAATATGTATAGGGCTATTCCGCGAAAAAGCCTCCAATTTGTCTCTCACGTGGCAACTCATGCATTTCATTAAAATTAATAATTTTAAAGCGTATTAAACAAATTTTTGATTAAAAAATCACTCATATGTTTATGATTTCTTTAGCAACAAATTTTATTCATTACTCTTGTAAGTTATTATTTTTAATGAAATATATGAGCTGTCCCGCTAGAGGCAAAATGATTTTTACGTGGAATGGCCCAAGAGTTTCTGAATTCTGACTTGGACACCAACTCTTTTTCAATCATTACACTTACATGACCAGCAAATTTATCATCTAATAAAGTTTTGGTAAAGTATTTTGCACTCTCTAAAAATTAGTTTCCTAAATAAACAAACAAAAACATACCATTTCTGGTTCGAGATCCAAATGCATATTTCATGTTAGTATTGTATTCGGCATCTTCATCTTTGGCAGTAAGAGTAGTGACTACACTTCCGACAGGAACACTTTCCGATACAAATTCATAATAAATATCCTTAGAAAATTCTGGAGGGCTGTCATTAATGTCTTGAATAACTACAGCAACCTGTATGAGCAAATGTTATTGATATTAGAAGGAGAGACATATTTCAGAACAATAAGAAATATGAAACAGAAAAGAAAATGCAAATCAAATACTTACTCGACTGGAAAACAGAGGATCTTTTCAAACATGTAAAATGCATTTTAAAACCACAACTAGTACTTATAGGCATAAATAGTTTTTAAACAAAAGAGGATAGAACAACTTATTTGGACTGGAAATCATTATTATTGTTGAATGTTTTAATTGTAAGCAAGAAATTTTTTGAGCAAATAAGTGCACTGTATGAGAAAAAAAAACCCTATTTCTTGAAAATGTTCCAAAAGTGAATGCGTGCTTTGCAGAATATCGCATGCTTTTCAGGGTTTGACTATAAGATTGTGATGTCTTACCGTTGCTGTTCCTGTACGAGAAGGTACTCCCATATCTTTAGCGCCAACAACGACGACATGGAGTGCTGAATCAGGAACACCATATTCTTCTCGGTCCAATTCTTTCACCACAGTAAGAAGAGGCTGTAAATGAACAAAAGTCACACATCATGTAATGGCATAATAAAACGCAATGCGCCATTAATTAAATAATATTAATGAAACTATCTTTATCCATAAATAAAATAAAACTGAAAATTGATCTGATTTTTAATGCAATAGCAATATCTTTTACAAAAATGAAAATGTGGTTAAAGCACTGTTTTTCGCAAAGCACTAATTTTCGCGATTTTCTTGAACCCGTCGTAGTTGCGAAAATTTAAGCCTCCCGATTCTTTTCTGAAACTTTCGGTTCTGTTCGTACAAAACTTGCAAAATTACTAATGTTTTCATTCTCTCGAAAATTGAGGATAGCGAAAACAACCGTTTTTACAGCACAGAAATTGCATTAGTCCCTTGCTCTTGTAAGGCATTGAAGAAGAAAGTTGGAAAGAATGTTTCCAACTGTGTCGTTTATTGGAAAAGTGGCGTATCTCCTTGTAAATTACTAGCTATATAATGCATTGTTGACTCTTAGTACGTTTTTCCTTAGGAAAAACATACCAGTGTTTAGCTACTATTAGTCATCAGAAATTTATCTTTCGAAAATTTCTTAGCTCCACCTTTTTACCAAAAAGTATAACTCAGTCAGCTAAGTCATTTAGTTTTCCAGGGTTATAGCGAAATGTGATACCATTGAGCATACAAATACGCATTTCAAAAACATGGAGAGAAAATCCACTTATATAATGACCAACAACACTAGTAAAGTACGGCAAACAAATACTAAGTTCAAATTTTAAAATAAGTAAGCACTGTAATATCAACAAAAACATAAAGTAAAGAAACAAATGTTAAAGCGATCAAAAAGAAAAGATAACAAAAACCTTTAGTAACTAAAATGATTTGAAAATTCAACAATCACAAATAACATTAAACAAAACCATAGTAAATGATAAGCCACGAAAAAGAGGAAAAAATTCAACAATGTACGAATTTACATTAAAAGGGGGGAAGGAGCTTACCCCTCTGTCATCCACAGATAAACGGAAATGATTTTCCATGTTTCCTTCTAATATCAGTAATTCCATTTGACGGTTCGGCCCTTCATCATAATCAACTACTGGTAAACGAATGCTGGCACCTAAGCTACTGGAGCCTGAAATGAATGACAGAACAGATGTGAATCAAAAAATGTTCAATTAATGAAATAAGAATTGAGATTTTAAAGCAAAAAGTTCGTCATATTTTAGATTGAAAAGTTCTACTCCAAACTTTTTTTGCCACGAATTCAAACATCCCATTTTCACATCAAATCATAGCAGCATTTATCGCTTTTGTGAATCTTTGATCAGGATCTATATATAACAAAACTGGTAAACGTAGAAGGTAAAGCAAGCACTAAAAGTAAAATTTTTTTAAAAGTAAAAAAAAGCCTCCACCGTTAGTCAAAAATTCGTCTTACCTCCTTATTCGTAAGGCAAAAGTGTTAGTTTAACACATCATAATTTTTCTTTTTTCACTTATAACGTTTATTAAAATAAAGGAAATATACAGGGTGAGTTCGATAGAATCTGCCATACGAAAGGGGGTAATAGCCCAAGCGGTGCCTTGAACCACTCATTATCGGGTCCATTCTTTAACCGTAACCGAGTTATGGTGGATATAAGGAAAATGAGTAAAAAAAAAAACAAAATTCTGAGAAAACGACAGATTTCTGAGATTCCTGCAGATCTTACACACAAAATAAGAACATGTTTCGAAATAGCAGACTAAATCCTACAAAATGACTTTTCCCATCAAGATAGTCGCATTTTACAGCGAGCTACAAGCTTTAAAACATTAGACACACTCAGAATTAAAATGGTGCCAAAGTTTTCAATCGATAATTTCAGAAACCAACAGTTTGAGCTACAATCGGTCAACTCTACCAACAACTGACCCATTTCATTAGCTTTCAGATGATACAACAACAAATCATATTGGGCTTCAAATCCAGCAGAAATTCAATCTTTTGTTTGAAACAGTGTAAAAATCTGCATTCGTTGAAAAAGGAAAACCAGCGGAGAGTCACACTTTTTTTGTTTTAGATTTTCTATTTCACGTAAACATGTTGCTTTCTTTGTTTAAGAAAATGATATTTTTATATCAAAATAATAGTTTTAACATTTTATTAAGTGAAAAAAACACAAGAGAGAGCAATAAGTAGAAATAAAAAAAGCATTATGTACCAGTGCGTTTCAC
Source organism: Uloborus diversus (assembly GCF_026930045.1). Taxonomy (NCBI): domain Eukaryota; kingdom Metazoa; phylum Arthropoda; class Arachnida; order Araneae; family Uloboridae; genus Uloborus; species Uloborus diversus. The sequence continues at coordinate 70,785,752 of NC_072734.1, forward strand.
AAAAGAAAAATAAAAAAATAAAAAAGTTACACTAACATCACAATGAATACATTTAATCATTCTTCAAAATTTGCAATAGCTGCTGAAATTGGTCGCCACTACAACTGATACATGCTCTTGCCCTTTAGCGAACGGTAACAACCGTTCCTTTTAGAGACATTACATTTTTTAGTTTCATTACTGCTTCATCAAGCCGGTAGCTCAATTCCAGCAAACTGGCAACTTATGTTTTGTAAACTTCATGTTTTAAGAATCATCAAGCAAAGAAGTTCACTGGAATCAGGTCTGGTGGTCTAGATGGCCAAGGAATGGGGGGCCCGTACGACCAACCCATTGGTGATATTGTTCAGTCAGAAAATCCCGAACGGCATTTGAAGAATGTACAGGGCTCAATTGTTGGAAAATGATTTCCGCTCTAGATAACATTGTGCAGATGGCTACTAACCCGAGACATTTCTTGAGAAAGATACTGTGAACACATGGATCGTTATTCTTGAAGTGGCATGATACATTTGCATAACTGGCATCAATCTGCCGAAAAAAATCCATTTTTAACCCGAAGTTCCAAACTCGATTACGTTTAAATATTTGGTTGGACGTAATCGGCGATCATTTGATGGGTCCGTATGTGTTTTTAGGTTTTTTAATGCAGGAAGCACATATTTAGAGTTCATGGAAAATCATTTGCCTGACTTACTTGATGCTATTTCTGCTTCAGAGAGAACGGAAATCATTTTTCAACACGATGGTAACCCTGCTCATTTTCAAATGCCGTTCGGAGTTTTCTGACTGAACAGTATCCTCAATGAATTGGTCGTAAGGGTCCCATTCCTTAGATCGACAGACCCGACGCCAGTGGACTTCTTTGGGATTCTTAAAACAAGAAGTATACAAAGCAGAAGTAGCCAGTTTGCAGGAATTGCGCAACCGGCTTGATGAGAGCAGTAGTAAAACTAAGAAATGTAATTTCACGCAACGAATGTTTCCGTTCGCGAAAGGGCAAGGGCATGTATCATGTATGACAGCGACCAATTTCAGCATCTGTGGTAAATTCTGATGATTGATTAAATGTACTCATTGTGTGATGTTAGTAGTAGCGTTAATTTTTTTCTTTTGATTTTTCCTTTGTGAAAAGCTCGGGAAAGTAATAATTCTTTTATTTTTACTTATTGTTATCTCTAGTGTTTTTCCACTCAATAAAATATTAAAATTATTATTTTGATATAAAAGTATCATTTTCTTAAAACAAAGAAAGCAACATGCTTACATGAAAAAGTAAATTTAAAACAGAAAAGTGCGACTCTTCGCTGGTTTTTCTTTTTCAACAAATGCAGATTTTTACACTGTTTTAAGAAAAAGATTGAATTTCTGCTGAATTTGAAGCCCAATATGATTCGTTTTTGTATCATATGAAAGCTAAAGAAATGGATCAATTTTTGGTAAATTTGACCGATTGTAGCTCATACGGTTGTTTTTGAAAATGTCGATTGAAAACTTTGGCACCATTTCAATTCTGTGTGTATCCAAATTTTCAAAGCCTGTAACTCGCTTTAAAATGCGACTATCTTGATTGGAAAAGTGTCATTTAGTAGGATTTAGTCTGCTCTTTCCAAACATCTTCTTATTTTGCATATAAGATCTACAGGAATCTCAGAAATTGGTCATTTTCCCAGGATTTTGTTTGTTCTTTTACTCATTTTCCTTATATCTACCATAACTCGGTTACGGTTAAAGAATGGACCCGATAATGGGTGATCCTATGCTTCGCTTGGGCTCTTCTATCACCCTCTTTCGTATGACAGATTCGATCAAAATTTATATTGTACGAATTGCGAATAATTAAGGACGAAATTTTTAAATTAGATCCAATTCAGACGAGTTAATATATTTGGCAGTTTTGAATGTAAATACAGTTCTTGTCGAGTTTTTACAAATTAGATCCAATTTAGACGAGTTAATATATTTGGCAGTTTTGAATGTAAATACAGTTCTTGTCGTTTTTTTTTTTTAATCGAAATTGAGCCCATCGCGTGGCTTACATACGGGTTCAATGTATTTGATGGCGTAACGCAAAGAAAAGGTTGTTTTTCTTTTCTTTTACGAAAATTACCTTTTCTGCGAAAAAGTTTCAGTTTTATCGCCATTCGTTTCATGCGAGCATGTGGTTATACAGTAATTTTTATATTGGTTTCTCATAAGCGACGCCACCCCATTGTGTTTTATCAAACTTTGATTGGAAACTTATTTATGGGAAAACAATTTTTTATTTGTATTTACCAACTATCTAAGTAATGTTTTATTTATTTATTTGTTTTTCGTTGTCCGTGTTCTACCAAGCTTTTCAAGTTATTTAAATTGAATCGTAACGTACACCAAAAATAAATAAATAAAAATAAATAAATAATGAGAATAACAATAGTACATGGTGCTGCCATCTGTTATGGAGTCCTAATATCATATAAAAGAGCAGGTTAATAACTGTAAAAGCACTTTCTTTTGCGGGGCTTCAATTTTTGCGACTTTTGCGAACACATCGCAATCGCGAAAATTAGGACTTCGCGAACTATTTTTTAAGGATGTAATTACGGCTCGCGAAAATAAGTCCTTTTACAGTACTCAACACTCAATGGAAACATTAAGTTTCAAAATAAAGAATCACTTATTTTTTCTTTTTTCAGATTACTGGCTTACTTGTTTTTAGGGGAAAAATATCGTGTGCATCTTTTCTACAATCGTCACTCTGCATATTACGGTATTTAAAAAACATCACTTCGATTAAAAATTATGAAAACTATAGCTTATAAATACATAGTGATAAAAACAAATACCTTACCTTCCGTTACGTTCAATAGGAAAGTTTCATTCATAAATGTAGGGGTCCAGTCATTTTCATCAAGGATGGTAACATGCACGTTTGCAAAGCCCTGAAGGAGAGCATTTAATATGAATCAGCAAAACGTCATGAAACGAATCGGAAAAGATTTAACTAATAAAAAGTACAAAAAAATAATGGTACTTCATAATATTTACTTACAGTATTGTTAGCCGAATCCAGTGCTAACACTCTGAGCATAAATGCTGGAGTTTCTTCTCTATCAGGAGACACTCTTACAGCCAGCACTCCAGTGTTTTCCTCGATTTGGAATTGCTGATCACTGTTACCTATAACAAAATACGAGCATATGTGTATTAACACAGTCGATTTCGCTAATAATCATTACCAGGACGAGTCTGGAGCTACAATTACAAGCTATGCAGAAAATTATAACAAAACATAGTTTTCAGGTATTTATTATGCTACTCAAAATCAAGAGTACTTAAGATTCATTGCAATATGACTTTTAAAGCCAAAATAGATAAATTTTTATGTCTAGTATAATTTTTAGGTATATAGTTTACACATTTAGTGTACCTTCGTATATGCAAGGAATAACAAACGTTGTGTGCTCGTACGACAAGCGCGGATACACCCATGGCTCTACCTTAACACTTCCAATTATAAAAGAAAAATGATCAAAAATAATTTCTGACGCAATATGTGATTAAAGTGAAAAACAATGTAAAGAACACACAAACTCTCAAGAAAATACAGCATATAGCTATTTGAAAGATACTATGGGACCTCTTCGTCACTGCAAAAAACAAAGTACTCAACAAGAAAGTCGTGCGAGAGAAAGTCGTGGAAATCACGACAAGAGACACGTCTCTTGCCGTGAATTCCTATTGGTTGACCCAATTGGTATAAATACTGGTGTCCACGTTATGGCCTTCAGCTGTCTCATAACTTTCTTGTGTGATGAGTTTCTTGCACTGATGAAGAGGCTCCACTGTAACCTTGAAATAGCTGTATGCTGTATTTTCTTGACATTTTGTGCGATATTTCAGTTAGTTTCTTAATTTAATCACTACCGAAGATAGTCTAAAACTGCGTTTTGTAGACTTCACTTTTCGAAAGAAAATTACCGAGAAAGAGCCCCAGACTACGAAAATTACACAATTTGTGTGCAAACATTTTAATGAACTCTTCCATAACCTGGATTGGATGTTCCTTTACAGCAGTTTTCTGCTGTATTATTTAAGGGGAGCACTACAGATGTGTATGATACGCTATTACAAAATGTCTAACAGGACTTGTTTGTTGAACACATTTATTACGAATGTTAACTTCCCCACATAAACGAAATTTAAAACTGCTCGTTCTTAGATGACATAAGATGCACTTTTATTACTTAAAAATTTGGTCTTCACAATAATCTACGCCATACAAGCGAAAAAAAAATCCTCATTGTTTGGTCATATGTGTTCGTTTTTCTCTTTCGTAAATAAAAAAGGACTGGACAAACGACTTTGCAATGTTTCTTAAACTCTTGAGGTCTCAACGTCCTGAATAGATGTTAAGGTATGATCTTGAAGAAGAAAACTGGGAATATGTGGACGCATCAAAGGCATTTACGTGATTTCTTTTTTAAAAAAGGTTAGTTCGCTGTTCGGAATGATATAAAAATAACATGTTTTAAGAACGCTCTCAAGTTTAGGTAAAACTAGCAGGACTGCATCATTTAAATTTTAAAGGGGTTGTTTTAGGGTCATTTTTCTCTTTTTTAGGGGGGTTCTCGTTCTTAAATGTCTTCGTGGTATTCGGGAGGGGGCGCGGGTGCGCCCTTTTAGCAGGAATTAGTAAATGAAGGGAGCTAGTCCGATCATTGACTTAGCAAAAACTAGTGCAAAGCCAATGATCGGATTAGCTCCCTCCATTGGCTTAACATTGACGAATGGTTGACACGTTTTCGTGAAACTGGCGAAAGAAAAGTGTTTTCTTCCACAATGCTTCGCTTTAAAATGTATCACGTGACTTGGTGTCTTTGCTTTACGAATAAAAGTCTTCCCTCCCTCCATTTTATCCCTTCTCGATGGGTGCGCCATTGCTTTTAAGGAGAATAGGCACCCCAGAACTACTGTTTAATGTTTTGAGAGAGCGACAAAAACGCTTAGCAGCATTAGAGAAAATGATTCTTAGCAAAAATGAAGAATGAATTAGAATTACTTATTTTTCAAAGTTAAACGATTCTATATCACCACAGCCACAAATAAGTGGCAGTAAGAAATTTTATTTTGGTGTGCAAAAGCAACAGCACTTTATTCATTGGTAAGATTTCGTTATTGTCCTTAGTGGCTAGCTGTTCCATTAGAATCATCGCTTTATTGACTCTTCACGGTCTGATGAGGTTATTTCGACTTATACCCAGTGTGTATTTAATTGACTTACTTGCAAGAATACAAAATCAAAATGGAAAAAGTTGTTTCATCCTTATTCCTATTAACGAGTGATATCTTATATGATATAGATTTTTCGTAAGGACTGATCAATATTTTCGAAATCAACAACAAGCAGAATGCTGCCGTGGTAAGAACAGAAGTCGTTTTTGCACTATTTAACATAATTGAGTTAGTGTCACCAAGTGGTTCTTTGTAACCTATTTTACCTAAATACAATGTTCTATGGTCGTTTAAGAACAAAAAATACTTTTTTTTAAATCTGAAATGGGACCTCTGAATAAAACACATGGAGGCAGAAAACTAAAAAAAGCAATTTCTTAGTTTAAGCTTGACTGCAGATACGTTTTTTATGCTTAGCACGGTAGAATGGTCTACACGGCACATACCATCAACAATGAAGTAGCGTAGCTTATTGGTATCCAGTTCATCCTTATCAGCAGCAGTCAAATGTACAACAACATGTCCCGGTGGTGCATTCTAAGTTAAGAAAGAAATAGCATTAAATGTTATGGCTAATTTTCAGAATTTTTATTTTAAATAACTACAAAAGTTTCAGGGACATAGAATCAACTTACTTCCTTGACTTCTACGATGAAATCCTTTTTCTCGAAAGTAGGACTGTTATCGTTGACATCTTCTACAAATATATTCAACCTCGTATTTCCGGAACATCTTTGATTGCTTGCAGTGACCTTTAGAAAAGGAAAAACATAAACTATGCAGTTACACTGCAAAATTCTTGGACTGTTGCATCAAAATAATGTGTGAAGATGAGAATACTGGCGTAAATATATCAATTTGTTTATTATCGTAAGTGGAAGATTCTAAAAAAAATTCCTAACAGTTTGGCTTTTATATCATTGTCTATTGCTAGAATGTATTAAAAATTATCAAAAACGAGTTGAATTATTTGAGAATTTTTCAATTTTGAACGGCCGAAATTTAATGACCTAAATTTTTTTAATGCATCGAGTGGAATTTAGAGAAAACTGTTATCACATTTTTTGAAAAAGAAGAACAATATAACATGCTGTTTTCATTCTATGTATCATTTCTACTTTAAAATTTATAAGAGTGAAAGATCTATCTGACACCAAGTAGTGAGAACATGAAATTGCAGCTATTTCTTTTTTTTTCTTTTTTGATGGTTAAATGTAATACTTTACTACAAATAATCTATATAATACAGGTAAATAATAATAATATAACGTTTCAGTAAAAGCATTGCTAGTCAAAACAAGTTCTACATACGACCGATACTCACTGTTAAAGTATACATTCCTTGCAATGTCAGCGGCATTATATCCCTGTCCAGGGGTTTCTTAATTTTTGCTGACACATTAAAAGCTAAGGTATCTATGAAGAAGTTGTCATTGGAATTGTCTTCCGTGATTTGATATGAAATCTGAAAAGAGAAACATTAACAAGTATTGCGAGCAACTCAATCATGTGAATGTAATAAAATTCAAAATCAGTTTCATTTGTGGTAAAAAACTCAATGATGTACAAATAAAATATATTGCACAAAATTTTATTGTTCTTTACATAACATGTAAAATAAATATGTTTTAATTACTTTCAAAAACGATTTTTGGATTATAATGGCTTTCGTGGTTTAGTCCAAAAGCTATTGAGGAGAATTTATTTTAACTAATGACATGGCCATTGGAAAACCTCACGGTTTATAAAATTGGACCCAATAATATATTGTAATATTTGTATGCATAAATTTATAGCAAATTTTTTATCATAGAAACTTGAACTGATAATTTAAACTCCTCGAAATTCTTTAATATCGAGTGCATTATTCATAAACAATATTTATATGTGATGCACAGCAAATACAACTCTTTTTAAGCTTGATGCACCATCATTAGAGACTTTAATTAGTTTCAACAAATATCTTATGCATATTTTTATAGGTTGAATCCAATTCCAATACATTTGCTTATTAACTAAATATATATTCATTAGAAATCGTTATGGGTTGAATACGCATTACGAACTTGAAATGGACAAAATGCAGTCATTAGAACTCTTTATAGACCTATTTTGCATTCATGAAAAACATCTAACATAGCTTTCATGCATTTAAAAATCAATACCTATTCAATGAAGGTGTTCCTAAACTCAAAATTTATTCGCTATAAGCTATAACTCTTCGCATGGTAAAAATACATTCATTAGAACTATTATTGCCGTGCTAAGCACAAAAGTCGTACGTGCAGTCGAGTTCAAAACGAGAAATAGTTTAGTTTTTTCGGTCTCCGTGTATTTGATTCAGAAACAACTTTTCCAAATTAAAAAAAAAAAAACCCTTAATGACAAATAACCAAAAATCATTGTATTAAGGTGAAATAGGTGACAAAGAACCACTTGGTGACCGTAACACAATTTTGATAAAAAGTGCAGATACGACTTTTGTGCTTAGCGAACTCCAGTATAAATAACTTTTTAGGTGGAATCACATAAACTGCTTGACCAAATATACATATAAACAAATAAAGTATGAACTTTTTTTTTTTTTTTTTTTTTGGTTTTTTAGTTGTTTAACGAAAGTAATATACAAATTAGTTTCATGTAGTACTTTACTTTAACAACTTTTAGATTTTTACAATTTTTCAATTTCAGATGTTACTATTTTTGCACATTTTCTCCTTTTATATTTTTACAAATTTTCAACTTTGCATTTGTATATTATACCTTTTTCTTTTTTACATGTTACATTTTGCAATTTTATAGTATACTGTGTTTCATTTTTATATTGCACTCTCTCTTCATGTGTGTTGAATGCACTGTGCACTCTAGTCAATGAATTACTATAAGATAAATAAATACCTTTGTGCTGAACAGTAAAGTAAGACAAAACAACGTTTACGTTGTTTTGTCTTACTTTAATGAATTACTATGTTCAAGTACTACTGCTAAAAAAAAAAACTTTTATAACTAACCAAATTTGATCAATGGCTATTTATGATGAGGGAAAACTGTCGAAGATAGTAAAAATACAAATAATATCAAAAAATATTTCTCACCCTGTCAAATATGTGAGCATCTTCTACTTGGAGGTACGGAAGCACAACAGAATCCGGCGGAGCGTTTTCTCTGATGGCCGTGAAATATTCCGAAAACGGAAATTTCGGGCAACGAATGCTTGCATCACTTAACTGAATAACCACCTGTTCAGAACAAAGATTGGAATACGTTTTATATCAATATATATATCTATTAAATTTTATGGGAAAATACGTCAATATGAATATTTTATAAAGTATTAATGATTGGAATAATGAGAACCTTAGAAATATCTTTAGCATTAAATGAAATTATATTCAGTAATTTATCGCTCAAGAGCCAGGGCTAAGGCATAAATACATGAAATACACCGCCAGCTCTGTACTGAACATGGTACTGAGGCAAGGCATGGTTTATTCATGGTACTGAATATTCCATGCCTTGCCTTCAGTCTTCGAGTTAAACCGAACCAATGCTTCGGTCACTCGTCTGGTCTGGGCTAATTCTAATTTAACTACCAGTTTGTTTGGTACTCTTGGCTTCCTTAAGAGGTTTCCCATCTCCAGCTCAGTCACTTCCTATGCTGGGCTGATGAGTGCTAATAAGCACGAACCTGCAGTCCTCGGCTGGAAATGACTGAGCTGGCGGTGTATTTCATGTATTATATGAAATTGATATAATTACGTTACCTGAGTCAAAAATTATTTCAAGACAAAAATTATTAATGCGCTGAGATATATATTTCTATTCATTGCAAGTACGAAAAGCTATAGATAATGAAACGCATAAATTATGTTAATTTAAGACAGCGAATTAAAACTTACACCAGCTTCTGTTCCTCGAGTTGGGTCGTTTCTGTTGGAAGCTGCTACCAGGAAGTGATATAAAGTTTCTTGATCAGCTGAAAGCCTGGTTGTTGTTGTTATGCGACCCTAAAACATGCGTAACAAAACTTAAATGCAGGAAACAATATGTACGTACATTAACACTAACGCATTGCTCAGAAGAAGACATTGAAATTGACACTTTTTTGAACTTATGTGTACAAAATGTAGATACTTTCATCATAAATGAGGGTAAAGTTAAACCTTAATTGCAAAATTACTACAAATTACCGGGTAATAATTTTCTTATTAATTGAAATTCACAGTGCTGTAGTTGTGAAGTAGCAAAAGGTAAACAGTGCATGAATTTAAAAATAAAATCGTTTACGCCGAAGTTTTGAAGGAATTAGAGTTTGACTGATTATGTTAGACTAAAATGCATGAATAAGTACTAAGAGTTTTATTTATTATTTTTATTAATTTATAATTTTTATTAATTTATTATTTTATTAATTTATTATTTTTATTATTTATTTATTTATTTTTATTGATTAATTAATTTATTTATTTTTATTTTATTTCTTTATTTTTTAGAAAATGCATCACATGAGAAAGAGAGAGTCTATAAACTGTAATAAACTAACAGTACGAAATGAAAAAAAAAAGAAGAGTTAAGAAAGGAAAATAGATATTTAAGTCGATTATCTACTGTTCTGCCATGTTTTTTAAATATTATTTTTTTTAAAAATCACCAAAATAAAATATCAAATTTATACAAAATTCAAAATTAGGAGGTATATGTTATTTTTTGAATCTAACTAAAATATGTGCCCTTCATTAAAGGACGTGAAACACGTAAAAATGCGTAAATGTTCATAAGAATATTAGCCTTTTCTTTCCGTGCCAACGGAATCAATTTATGAGTACAGCAAAAGGAGAGAGCATAGTTGCAGTTAATGTATTTATAGATTTATGTTATTTTTCCGTTTGAATGCTATTTATGAGTTTTTTAAACATATCAAATAAAGGTAAAAATTTTATTTAAAAAATTTCATAATAGATTGGAATTTTTAAAAGTTAACATTATTGTATTCTGGTCGAACTATTTCGGACTAAATTCAAGGCCTTCATAACGTCGACTGTGCAGTAACTCTAAATATATAATTTCCAACACAAACAATAAGGAATAATAATTTGCATTAACTATCTATTACCGTTTCTCTGTCGATGTTGAAGCCTCGAATCAATGTGTCTTCGGGTCCGGTGATGTTGTAAAAAACAGGACTTCCATTTGGCACTGTGGCTCTGACGTCGAGTACTGTCGTTCCAGCTTCCAAAATGCCATCGGCATTTACAGAGTACTGAACGGATGTGAATACTGGCGTTGGGTCGTCGATAGTGTCTTTGTATACCTCCAGAAGCAGATCGATTGTGCTGTTGGATAATGGAGAGAGTTTCTAGCATCATTGCAATAAAAAAAAGAACTTTATATTGGCATTTTTGGAATATTTGATGAATTCAGTGAATTAACACGATAAGTCAAATTCGGAGAAATTTAAATTCTTAGTAGGGTAAGCTTCATAGTTATCCTTGATCCCTTTGAACATTTAATGCTTCTTCTTCGATAGATTTTCAAAAAAAAAAAAAAAAGCTAGTATCAGTTTTGATGTAGGACGATTCTCTCAAATAGAATTAGTTGAGTTTAGAAATGGCTATAGTTAAACCAGAACGAGATGAAGAGCTAAAAAATGAAATTTTCAGTAACAGCAAGTGCAAAACTGTATTAAAAAAACTGGTTTCACAATAAGTATACAAAGAGCAAGATAATTTGAACTTTTTCAGCTGAACCTATTTGTCACCTTATGTTCTTCCACGAAACTCTTTAAGTAGTGTTTTCTAAACAGATTTCGCACTATCATCCCATATTTAGCTTATGAATTGGAGGAACTGGAGCATTTGACGTCATCTTGGCCTCTTGTAATGTCCAGTTTGGCCTTTTCTTTAGGTTTAAGACGTAAGATACTATCCGTATATTTTACGAATGATGTGTTAAGGGGCGAAAATAGCATTTGACATTTGATTCTGAGACAGGTAAATTTTAGGTTAGCATAATTTTGCCAACAGTATACATCGATCGAAGTAGAACTAGGTTCAGGGAAGGTTCAACGAAGTAGATTCAGGATTCTTGACTGCAAACGATTTCGTAAAATTGACGAAGAAACTTAGAGCGAATTTTTATTTTTACATTATAATTTGATGCCATGTAACTTTTACTTAGATTACTTTGGATTGCGTAAAAGCGAGACAACTACCTAGAAAAATCCTTACCTGGATAGTGGAAATATGGCTCCATCCGTAGCTTTTATCCTTAAAGTTTCAGTACTGGGGCTGAGAGGTTGGCTGGGAGTGATTTGACCAGTCTTCCTGTTGATATTGAACTGGTTACTTGGCGGCTGTAGCTCGTATGTAATAAGACTATTACCACCAGCTGGACTGTCTGCATCTTTAGCGTGAACTGTGTAGACTACTTCTGTCAGGCTAGTTGATATCGGGACCCGGATCGAGTGCGGTAGTGCAAGAAACTCTGGAGAGTTATCGTTCAAATCATTCACAGATACCTGGAACACGCATCGTTTCATCAAACACGAATCGTTTCACAAATAAAAACGCATATGATTTTTTTCTGAGCAGTTTTGTTGTGGATTGGTTGATTAGAACAAGCTTCAAAAACAATAGAAGTTTGAAATTTACTCAAATTTTAGGCCTCGACTCCACATTAACTGCAAATTTTTCAAACATTAACATTAAAAACAAAAAAGTACTTCATTACAACTTTCTTTTTTTTGTTCAACAGTTCAACTAAAATGGAACTGAATCTAATTAAAGTACTGATTTTTAATGAAAATGTTATCATTTTTCTTACTTGTTGTCTGTAAAGATCTTACGAGCAAAGAAACTGTTAAAAATACCCTTCTTTTTCAACAAGTTTTCTGCGTTCTGATATTTTTGCTAAACGGAAGGGAAACAGATTGTATATGTTATATCTTTGTTTCGGTTTTAATAGGACGTGGAGTACTGCGAAATGTTTCAGTGAAATTAAGTGTCAGCTGACGCAAAAATGAAATGAAATTTTCTTTTAATTTTAATTATACAAGGGTTTTGAAGTAAGTCATTTCCAAAAGGTCGTAAATGTCCAGTTTATGTTAAAAAAGTCGGTCTGGGACGATTTTTTCAAAATAAAGGTCGTCTCCAAAAAGGCAACTTCAGGCTGTCTTTGGTTCTTTAAAAGGGTTTCACGACCCCATGACCCCCGTGCCCTACTTAAATCATACTAACAGTACGATAAAAATGTACCAAATCTAAAGGATTGCTCAGTGTTTGTATGTACGTGTGTAGGCAAAGCTTTTTTTTTTCAGTACTTTCAAGCAGAAGAAAATGTCGAGTAGCAGTGATGATAAAAAAATGATCGTAAACATGAGTTCAAACAATGAACAAAAACAGTTGAATAAAACGAATGTATGGGTGTTAGTTACACAGGTGCATCAAGATTGGCTTGATATTTTTTTAAGCTTAAATAATTTCTGAGGAAATCTTTTAAAGAAAGTAAGTATTGTTGAAACAGAAACCGAAATATTCAAAGATACAATCAACTGTACCCAACTCATTTGCACCCGTATACAATCAAAGACAGAGTAAGAATATGTAACTTTTATTTCAAAAGAAATAATCAGTTACCTGGACAACTGTTGTTGCGAATTGTGGTTCTTTAGATTCATCGCGAGCTTCAACCAGAAGTTCGAGATATTTCGTCTTCTCATAGTCCAGAGGAGTAACCAAGGTTATTTTGCCCGTGGAGCTGTCGATTCGGAAGGCTTCTCTTTGGGTCGATCTCACAATTCTGTATCTCAATCTGAGGGGAAAAATAAACGAAAAATGAAGCATGACAAAAAATGTGTAGGTACAAATAAAGAAAAATCATATTAAGAAAGAATAAAATATTTTAGAGCGAGCTTTTAATGTAAATATCAAGCTAGCTACTAATTCAACTATCTTTGCTTATTTCTCTCGTATATTCTACATGATTGTAAAATGTGTGGATTAGTCAAGAATAAATTTACTTATATTTCTAAAGCTGGATTTAATGATTGTGGAATTTGTGTTGAGAGTAAAATATTATAGGAGAATTAAGTAATAGGAGGAGCGAATTGCAAAGCAATAAGACATCTTATGCGTTTGACGGCCCACGTGATTTTGAATAAACTCCTATATTCAGCGTACTTTTGCAAGTCCGATTTAGTAATAAATCAATTAATTAATTTTTTATAATCCCTAAAAAAAGTGTAACGGTTCCTTCTCAAGTTATTACTTTAAAATTAAGTTGTTTTGGGGGGAAATATTTTTGTGCAGAAGTTAATGTTTAAAGAACACAAGAAGGCCACTTTCTAATGAAATGATAAGAGAGCAGAAAATATCTTAATTAAAGCAAAAATCGAGTTACAAGAGCGAAACACATTGAAATCCACTCTAGCCGAAACTTATTTGCCTTTCACTACTATCACTATTTTTTATTCAAATTTAATATATGATCTCGCCCGGGAGATTCATCTTAATATGAAGTGCAGCATGCGGAGGAAAAAGGGTGTTGGGAACTGCTTGGTTGAGGCAATTTTCAATTTGTGGAGTGCAGTTGCCGTTAGTCGGGTCGGATCTGTAAACTTTGATTAGTTAATTATGTGCATCACTAAGTTCATATCAAATTTATGATTCTCCCATTTAATGGATGACGTATTAGTTAGGGGCTGACCTCTTACGACCAAGTTTACGACTTCATAGACACGTCCAATGACAAATAAAATCGTCCGTGCCGTAAGAGTATGAGGAATGTTTAAGATCCGCTGAGAATATAATTGTGTTGAATACCCCCAGATAAGTTAAGCTCCAAGAACACTTTCGGATCTAAAAACCCAGGCACCTTCACGTGGTAGTAAAACTGAGCATAATAATTATTTTTCAAGTGTTAATGGCGATATGTCGATAGTTGCGCTCCCATAAAGATTTTTTTTTCTAATACACCTGCGTTAGAGGTTCGACCTTTTTCAGGCCTAATGCGTTCCCCCCGATACAGCATCCATTCTTTCATGTCGCACCACTATCGGCGGGTGCTTTTGCCATGAGAATTTCGACACCTAGTTTTCCCGCTAGAGGGAGACACCATGACTCTTTTCAATGCAAAACTGCACCAAGAATTTGATATTACATCAGCACTCCAAACCCAACTGGTATTCGAGGGATATTTTACATGCCACATAATTATACGACATGGATGAAGTCGATTTTCTACATTTTAAGAATTCGCCGACTCGAACTAGGTTTGAACCTGCGCCATTGGACGTAAGAGACCAGCGTCTAACCACTCTGTTGGTCCCCCTTAAAGAATGGAAATTGGAAACCAGTCTTCGGAGAATGAACTAGACCCGAAAATGGTAAGAAACCAATAAGCAGTTCCAATAGAAACAAACTAACAAATAAAATCTTCACCAACCTTCCAGCTGGTCCAGAATCCGGATCATAAGCATGAACCGTCAAAAGTTCCACATTGGCCGAATTCTCATCCACGGCCACCCTGTAACCGAACTTTTCGAATTTAGGGGAGTGGTTGCGGGTGCTGGAGACCCTGACCACTAGGGTGGACTTGCCGATGTTGGATGCGGCGCCGTGGTCTCGGGCGAATATCTCCATCTCGTAGGTGGCGTTCTTCGGCATTTGAGACGGCAAGGCGGACGACAGGCGGATGTGTCCTGTCTGGGAGTCAATCTCGAAGAGGCCGTGGGTGTTCTTGATCCAGTAGGTCACTTCGCCGTTGCTGGCTACATCTGGATCTGTAGCTAGTACCTAAAGAAAAACGAGTAGATGAAAAATTGACCTGGAATTCAGAGCTGAATAACCTCTCCATTTCACGTACTGTATATATATATACTAACTCACGTGAGTAACCAAATATTTTTCAGATAAACTGCTTCATATTTTCAAAGAAAAGGAAAGTTCAAAGGTTTTTTTTTTTTTTTTTTTTGTATTTGCAATGTAATTTTTTCTTCGCATTTCTAAAAAAAGATGGGTTTAACTCGAGGGAAAGCTCATCATCAGTTATCTCCTATACATATTTTTATCTGTTTGAATTTTTTCGTATATTAAACGGAATTCAGATTATATACCCTCGTTGCTTCTTTTGCTAGAAATTAAGCTCTGAAAATGCGTAGTCTATATCACAGACTAAGTAGTTAACTAAATTCAAATTCTAATTTTTATACTTAATAAAATCTATTTAAAAAAATGTTTGGATTTCGAGAAAGGTTTTTAAATTCAAGGGAGAATTTTCTTAATTAAACTTTTTATGCATCCACTAAAGCTTGGAACATTAAAACTCTTTGCTAAAAAAGTAAACTAAAGATATAAAAGCATATGCCACAAATACATATGTCATCAATCAATCTCGTAAGTCACAAGCACAATTGTTTTCAATGCAGGAAAAGTTGAACCCCCAGAAGCTAATCTTATTTATGCTACCAGAAGAAATTTTTTTTCTTTGCACATTGAAAAATATGATTAATTAGAACTCCATTTAATTTGTTTTTCCATTTATGAAATTTGAATTTTTTAGAAATATTTTGTGCGACAACGCTGGTTATTTTACCATTTTTCGGTACTAAAGATTATTTTCATTTTTCATTCCACCGCTATGTGTACTTTCATAAGAGAAAATACTTCACCGTACGTACAAATTGAAAAAGGATTCCCCTACAAACAGCATTCAAGTAATAACGATTTTTTTTCTTTCTCTTTTTTTTTTTTTTTTTTTTTTGAAAATGTAGTTAAAATAACACCTCTAAATAAAGTGTTTCTGAAACAATTCTGACAATTTTTATTTATTAATAGGAGTTAGGTTTATATTTTTTCCCCAGATGGCAGCACTAAATGTTGCCAAAGCTCGTAGCTTTAATTCTCAAAATTTGTTAGTGCTGCCATCTATACGCAGTATTTCCTTAAAACATTTTGTTGAGATAACTTTACACATAAATTGTCCCATTACTATGTATAGTATCGAAAATTACATTTCACAATTTTTACATCTGCCTAACGTGTCACTAAAACGTTAAATTTTTTGAGATATGTATGAAATCAATGTTTTCGTTCGAATAATCGAACGACATTTTCGTTCTCTTCGAACTGCAAAGAAACAATATTTGCAAGAGCACAAAAGTCAAAAATAAAAATAAACAATAAAAAGTTAAAACAAATGAAGATAAACACAAATTTAATCAAAGTAGTAAATAAAACTGACTGATTTTTTTTTTTTTTTTTTTTCTCTTTTAAGCTAAATCTGAAACTGCCAGGATTTTAAAAGAAAAACTGCAACATTTATTTCGGTGAATGATTTATCTATTACAATACAATTACTTTTATTTTACAAATATTTCACAAACCTGAATGATGCTGCGTCCTGCCTGTGACTGCGGAGGAATGCTGACAAAGTATCTTTCCCTTTCGAATTTCGGAGGGTTGTCGTTCTGATCAAGCACCCTGATGGCAACAGGTGATTTCGTCTCGTAGCGTCCATCCAAAGCTATGACTACAAACTCAAAGGTGTCCTTCTCTTCTCTATCTAGAACTTGCTTCGTACACACATCTCCCGTTTTAGGATTCACGGTGAATGGGATGGTGTTGCGATCGACGGCATACGAAAGTGTGTCCACAGAATCTCCGCTCTCGGCATGTATCTAGGAAAAACCAAAAAGCTGTGAGTTGAATTAAAGTTAGATTCAGGGGAGCTCCAATGGGAGGTTGCTGGAGGTCACTGTGACCTCCCAAAAATGTCCTTTCTCCGAAATTTTTGTTTGACGATTCGGGAAATTCGGAGACAGCATTGCAAAATTGAAACGTATGAAGAAAATTAGTAATGATGCTATGCTCTATTTTATCATGCGGTAAAATTCAAAGTCTCATTCGGCAAATTTAAAGCTTCCCGCTTTCTAAAAAGTTTAGTTCGCAGTGCTCCTGACTAGACTACAACTTTTGATTCAACCATAGTTTATTTCTCGAGAAGTGGTGATGGAGGTAAAAAGAGAAAGCAAAATACTCCTGGTAAAACATTGTCATCTGCTTCAAGCTGGGAAGAGTGCTACGGGCGTAAAATTGCATTTGATTTTTCAATTTCTTTCAGAACTCATATTGAAAATCAATCAATAGTTCTTAAATTGTGATTATTATAAAACTTTTACCGTGCTCCAAAGTGAGAACTACACTGCACAGATAGCATCAGTCAGAATGAAATTTATATTGCAAAAAGAAGAAAATAACTCCCAGATGGGAATCGAGCTTGCTATCTCTTTTATTACAACTCGCAGGCAGAAGCAGGAGCTAGTGCTCCTAACCGAACGACCTCAAAAATTCCAAAAATTAATATTAAAACGGAAAAAAAATGGGGCCTACTGTGAGAAAGAGTGGGGTTTTTTTTTATGTTAGCTTCATGTCTTTGGAGTCTTAGTCCAAAGTGTGCATAAATGTTAAAGAAACAAAAACGTCTTGAGCCTAGGTTAAATTAACCTAGGCTCAATTTGAATCCATTCCAAAAGGAAACCGTAAATGTCGCAAATTTTCGCGATAGTACAGTACCCTATGTTTAGTAGCTTTGCTATCGTATTACATACGAAATGAAGAACTGTTTGCTAGAATCCACTGAAGCTGTGCACCAAGCTTCACAAATTAACAACATGTTGGACACAATAGGTTTTAAAAAAAATCGTGAATCTGGTACTTAAAACCACTAACGATGTTTTCGTGGTATTTCTATATGCTTGTCTCCAGATACTTACTAGGCGAGTTTCGACTCTAATTCACCGAAAATCTTAATCAGCGGTAGAAAACAATTCAAATAACAAGCCTTGAGAAGAGAAAATATACCAAGAAAAGACAAGTTTGTAATTACTTTAATGAAAAAGTATATCTCAAGACAAGGATAATACAAATAAACTGTATTTTGCAAACACTTAAAATTAATAATTTCCTTTTGTTTAATTTAAAAGCTAAATCATCTTAAACTGCTTCAAAATTTTCACTTTACACTTCATCATTTACTTTAAAAACTTGACGTTGAATTTGTTTAAGTAAAAATGTGTTTTATGAGGGCAAATTCTGAGCGAACAATAAGCATTAAGCATGAATACCTGTAAGAAGCAGTGACCTGCTGGTAAATTTTCAGCTAAAGAAGCTGAGTATGACATCTGGGAGAACACAGGAGGATGATCATTGGTATCGATGACGTCAATGGTTACAACAGCCAATCCATACAAAGAAGTAGCATGTGCTAAAAGTGATAAAGTTTAATACTTATTTAAAAATAATAGTGGAGATAAATAATAGCAGTGTTAAGAACTCAGTCAATTTGAAGTATTAAATCATAATATTTTCATAATTTTTTAATTGCAAATTATTGTAAATTAGGAATTATAAAATAATCATCGTAACGCTATATATCGACACCAATTTCAAGAGACGAAAGAATAAAGATGTGAAGCAATTTATAATCGTAGAAATTGGCGTAATATTAATTTTTATAACGGAAAAAAGGAAATATATTTAAAAAATGAATCATTCTACGTTTTAAAAATTTGCATTATATTTAAATGCTTATTCGAATCAATTCGTAAGCCTCCCATGAAGCAATTATGAAGTTTAGGCAAAAATAACAGTTATCCATTCCTTTCACTTTCAAACGTTTTTTCCTCCAACAGATTTCATTATCTTGCCAATGCTTCAATGCTAGAAGCTTGCAGACTAATCTTCAGTAACGTTTATATTGAAGAGAAAAAAGAAAAAAAACAGGCTATATTTATTTCCATGCCCTTTCTTATTATTAAGTTCTAGATGCAAACCTGCTATTTATATTTTTTCCAGTAAAGTAGGGAGGTACAGAAGGAACAATATAATCACACATTTTTTTTTAATTATTTTTAACGCTTATACATCAACATGTGCAAGTATTTCCAAAGCTCAAATATGTCCGAGAATTTGCAGCCAATTTTTTCCGCTCAGAATATGTTTTACATGCAAAATGTCATCGATAAATACATGGCGCATGGAATTTGAGGTAAAAAAAAATAATTTGACTACTCGTAGAAATTTTATAAGTTTTATTCCAAGGATTTGTTTGAATAAAAAAAATTAGCTTTTAGAGTGAATACTATAGTTAAACGAGATCGATCTAATTTTATATTGCGCTTATAAATGTAATTAAATCTTACAATCTCTAGCTTCCACTAGAAGGCTGTAGGATTTAGTCTGGTCATAATCCACTCGATGAGCTTCAGTTGGGATGACAAATATTTCACCAGATGACGGGTGGAGATCAAAAATACCGTCTTCATTTCCACTCTTGATACTGTATGTTACAGTGTTGTTTTGCAGATCGCGATCAACAGCCAAAATCTGAAAAGAAAAAAATATTTTGTCATTATCGAACAAACAATTGGTTTTTCTGTGCTCAAGAGTTTTAGATAATTTTCATAGCATTTTGTGTACAACTTAATTGTTTTAAGTATGTGAAAGTATCGAATCCATTAATATTTGTTTGTTATTTTAAGGGGGTATTCCAGTCTAGAGGCTTGGTTTTAAGGTGGTTACACGGGAGTAGTAGGAAAAAAAACAGTAGCTATGTTCACTATCCATTTTCATCAGTTTCTTATTGATAATTTAAAAGCATAAAAATCTATAATAATTGAAAGAAAAAAAATTCAAAATTGAAGTTGGTGAAAGCTGGCAAAGTGGGGACTCTAAAAAAGGGGCGGTCTCTTGGTTGACATGATTCCAATCTACCAGGTGATCTGAAATATAAAGTTAAGGTTAATTCCTACTGGACAAGGATGTAGAATGGTCTTGACGTAGCCGATTTGAAAAAAAAAATCACAAAATGGCGTCCTTTTGAAAAAAAGTTCATTTTTTGACTCTTTTTTTGAATTTCAGTATTTTTTTTAAATAATAAAAATCAAAAATTACAAAAAACCCTATGACAATTATGATATGATGATATGAGACAATTTTGATAGTACTAAGAAAAACTGTACCAAATTTCAAGTAAAGCGCTGCATTAACACTTGAGATTAATGTCAACCATATCGTCAACCATATCGAAAAAACTAGGTTTGAGAAAAACGAGTTTAAAGTTAGCAGTCTCATTTCAGCGAGAAAGTTTATTTTAACAAAATTAACTGTAACTCAAAAAATAATTTTAATTTCCATAAATCCTCCTACAGACTATTCTTGAGAGCCTAAACTTTGAGAAAATGAAGGTGGGAAAAAATCGATTTTTTTTTTTTTTTTTTGAAAATCTAAATTAGAATACCCCCTTAAGTGTTATTGCGAAATTAACTAAGAGATATTGATCGGATTGACCTTATCATTGTCTCAAACCTTAAGAGCATTTATATTTCCAATTTTCATGATACTTATAAAAACAAACATCTTTTTCACTTCGTTTTACAAAGTAAAGGAAATATTGTATTCGCGCGAAAAAAAAAAAAAAAATTCACCCAAAAATCGGCCTTAATTTCCATTTTTCTCGCTCCCGAATGAATATTGAGTTTTATTTTCAACCCGACCGCACGTGGATGACAATCCCCGAATTAATTTCAACGACTTTTCTCGTGACATCCGTATGTACGAATGTATGTGCGTACGTGTGTATGTTTCTCACATAACTCAAAAATGGTATGTCATAGAAAGTTGAAATTTGGTGCACCTCACCTTTTGGTTGCAATCGGATGTTCCAAAGGGGGTTTTTACACCTTTTTGGGGGGAAATCATTGTTAATTTCAATGCAACCTGAAGTGATGTTATAATTTGGCAATCGCTTGGCGATGTATCGCCAAGCTTTTGGTCACCAAATTTTTAGCCGCCCACAAATTTGGCGTTTTTTTTTTTTTTTTTTTTTTTTTTTTTAAATCTGGTTTCATTTTGGCCACTGTTGGCGATATTTAAAGAGTTAACCATTGAATCACATTAAAATGTCCAATTTTGGGGAAATTAATTTTTATAAAACTTTTTTTTGCTTCAGTTCACAACAAACTTCGGGTAAAAATATTTAAAGTGCTTCTTTGCTTACACCAAGGCACCATTGTCATTAACTTGGCGTAAAAGGAAGTAATGTGATGCACACATCAACTCCTTTATTAACACTTTAACGCACCCCTTAATAAATATGCTTAGTTAATCTTTGAACTTTTTGCTAAAAATATTTTTCACAATAGTGTGAAGTCAGCATTCGTACAACCTGTAGCAATTCTGGAAACGTTTAGACAAACATTTTTGATTTTCACAAGAAATACATGAAAATCAATGAAATCCTGAAACTTTGCCCGAAACTAATCTATGACTTTTCGGAGTTTTCTAACATTGCATTATTTTGAGTTTGGGTTGCATATTTAAGACGAAATTCCCTTTTCTTAACGATCGAACTAAGTTAATAGGGGAGAAAAATTAAACAAATTGTCTCTTAGGATACCAGAGATTAAAATTATATATTTTATACCTTTAAGATTGGTTTATTACTGATTTGCTTCTCAGTGATTTGTCCATGGTAAGAGAGCCTGGTAAAGACTGGGGGATGATCGTTTCTTTCTCGAACCCACACGTTTACTTGAACACCAATGCTGTTGTTCTGTGGGAGGCCGTCGTCTGTAGCACGGGCGATGAAGGAAAAGCGCGTTCGAGCATCGAGGTCTTTTTTGACATACACGATTCCAGAATCCTCATCGATTGTGAAAAAAGCTATCAAGGAATAAATAGAAATTTTTGACTTCAACAGTGTTTGAAATTAATTAGATAGCAAGGTTTTTAACATGCATAGTTTTGACATAAAGTTGAAAAGCAAATGCGCTTTACACTCTGAAAGTCACAATTTCAAAAATGGCGCAGAAGGAGTCAAATTTGAACACATCGCAGAGTCAAAATGGCTCCGACTACATGGTGTTCAGATTTAAAAACATTCAAATGCTCATCAAATACTCAAATCAACATGTGCTCATTTTTGAGTTATTTGTGCTCATTTTTGAATGAGTAATAATTTTGAAATTGAGTATTGACCCAGTTATGTACTCAGTTTTGAGTATGAAATGATTCAGCACACATTTTGAAAACGTGGGTACTCATATTTGAAACAAAAGGTTTGAAGAAAATTCGAAAGCTTGAATGTACTAATTTTTCTCAATATACAGTGAAGACAAATTCATTTATCAGTGGGATTTCTTTCCATTGAAAGAAAAAATATCTCACTATATTAATAATATTTCTAAATTATAAAAAGGATTTATGTCCGTCCGTGTACCTGTATCTCCTCCAGAGAGGCTGTACTTGATTTTGTCTCCATCTCCGTCGAAAGCTTTCACGTGCCCGATTTTGGTGCCCCGGGCGGCATTTTCCTCGGCTCGGAAGTCGTATGGCAGGCCGACGAAATCCGGAGCAAACTCGTTGATGTTCTGCACCTTGATCACAACGTTCGCCGATCTGTGGCAAGAGGCAATTGTACAAGGGATTAGAAAGCTTGCTTTAGGCAAGACGAAAATGAAAACAAAAATGGTGAAAGTCTACTATTTCAGGTAAGTTGGAAACATGTGAGTTTTACATGAACTAAAGAGAAAGAATCAAATAATACGCAAGAATACAAAAATCGGCTCTCAAAAAAATAATAAATAATTTTGCTTTCTCGCCTTTTACTTATGCAGAATGTGCATCTAAATGACTGCGGATAGAAAGTAGTTCGATTTATTAGGGTTTGGATTGATAAGAATTTACTGTATTATCAATACGGAAGCGAAATTTAATAAAAAAAAAAATGCTTACCCAACTCGTGGTGGCCTTCCTCCATCAACTGCGAAAACTGTGAACTCGTGTTGATCGTTAGTTTCATAATCCAAATTAGACACAAGTGTAATGGCACCAGTTGCATTGTTCACCAAAAATACATCCTGTTTTAATAATATGCGTACATTAATAAATGGTCGGTTGTATATAAATTAGTTTCAAACATTTATCCAGAGCCTGATTTTTCCTCTAAACCAATAAAGTCTAGTCTAAGAGGGCTATCAACGTTAATCAAACAGAAGTTATACCACTATGCGGTTTTTATTTGTTTTTCATGATGCTTAAAACCAAGAACAATAAACGACTAATCACTTCTATTTAATATTTTGTTTGTTGATATCCGCAAGGTACCATCAAGTATTATGTGCAGTAACAAAAAAGGGCGGTTGCAACTCCACAGCACTTTCTTCGATTGCTCTACTCAGGACGTGTGACGCTGACTACTCTAAAATTCTAGCGTGGGCAAATCCGTTTCTGTCAATATTAATGCATAAATATTCAATACAAATATCCATAAATCTGTTATATTTTTTCATTAATGTGCGCATTTTTGTGGATATTTTTATTTTTACCATCTTGGGCCATCATGAAGCGCTGTCATATGGCACAGTTCTACATAATGGCTGACAAAAGATGACTGTAAATTCCGAGTCACAGTATTGAGGACCATGTGCCATGGATGTTTAGCAGGTGTCTTCGATGTCGTTGATAACTTCTGATAGAACTATCCAGCGATATATTCACTACAAACACAAATAAGAAACGTAAAAAAAGTAAAGTTTTGTAATTTAGCCAGTAATGTCAATTTCCACTATTTTCTGGTACATTTAAAATTTAAATATGATTTTACTTTTATCTTCTATATTTTTTTGGTAAAATTCTCGTCTAGAGAAATAGAAAAGTAAGTAATGATGACATATTAGCACTAAGCTAAGAAATTTTATTGTTTACTTTATTATAGATAAATGTTTCTGATACTAATAGCCTTTATAAAAATGTGAAGCAGGAAAAAACATGTGTCACAGCAGAAACGATGTCAAATGTAGTTTCTGCTTCAAATTACAATCTGTAACTCAATCCATGATATTATGTGGTAAGTTCAGAGAAATAACCAATGAAAAAATTGAAAAAAACTAAATTATTGCAGTGAAACATGTATATGCAGAAAATATAAGCGATTAAAAATTACAATTGATAACACTTCGAATGAAAATGAGAATGATGTTAAAATATGTCTTTAACCAAATAAATTTAAGTTTCAAAATTTCGCTACCCCATAACTTTCATGAAAAATCAAGTACTTACATCAGATCCATTCGTGTAGTACCGATCGATTTTGCCATTAGGTCCTGCATCGATATCTTTCGCCCGAAAAAATGGCGGCAAAGTTGTCCCAAGGGGAATATTTTCAGGAAGTTCCAAGGCGTAACGTTCTGAAAGACAAAAAATCGTTAATATTAAACAGACTTTTTTTAGAATTCATTAGTAGATCGTTAATGAAAGTTTAAAACTTTTACCTTCGTCGAATGTGGGTGTGTTATCATTAACGTCATCTATAACAATAACGACGGGTACGCTGGTGTTGAAGGAATTGCTGGAAAGCTGGTCCCTGGCAAAAATCTATGAAGATACAATACCTTAATTTTTCAATCTCAAAATCATTGAACATATTATTTGTCAAATTCGACGAAAATTATTTAACGTTTTAGTAAGTAGTGGATGGTAATTTTTTTGATCATAAAAGAATTTATACATTAGTTTTGGACTAACAAGGAGTAACAAAGTACGATGTAATTTCACATAAGTATAAGAGTCAAGCAATAATGTTCAGCAGTAAGCGAACTGTTTAGTTTTAATTCGTCTTCACTTTTACTGTTACTTTTCATTTCAATATGGCATTTTCAATACTTGAATCTTTGTAAGTACCTTAAAATAGTACGAAAAGTATTTATAGTTACATTGTTTGCGCAATAACTTTAACCTCTTGACAAACAATGACGTCCGAGAGATGGTATTCATTATATGAGCCAATGTAAAGTTTAATGTATCAAAAAACGTCATTCTTTACTACATGTTCTATTTTAGACTTTGATGTCTTCGAAACGTCCTTCATTACATATTCCAATGTAGACTTTGATGTCTCCGAGACGTCATTCATTGCATGTTCCAATGCAGACTTCGCTGTATCAGAGACGTCGTTCATCACATGTACCATTGTAGATTTCTATGTCTCCGAAGAGTCATAACATGTTAAGAGGTTGAGTAAAAATTTATATGTGATTTATTTATAAAGTTTCTTTCCACGACATTTGTGGATATTAAATAAAAATTACAATTTATAATAAAACACTGATAACATACTTTTTTTTTTTTTTTTTTTTTTTTGTCAAACGTAAGACAAGGAAACTGTTACTTGAACGTCAATCGGCTTTATATTTAACTTGCATACCAGTGAAAAGCATTCGCACTAAGAAATTCAAAAACAGAGTTTTAAATATATTTTCGGATAACAGCAAAAATGTGACTTGTTTGTATATATTTTTCCCTGATAGCGGTGAAAAGTAAAATGATATTTTTCTCTTGAAGTTTGCTTAAGTATTAAGGAAGTAATGGTGTATCTGCGAAAAACACCTATGAAAAATAATCTATATGATACTGCAGTTTACTAAGTTAATTTTTTTTTTTCTGGATTAAACGCAAAAACACAAATGCCAATCATTTAAGATTATATGTTCATGGAAATTTGATTCAGGATTCACATAAGGAAATTAACCAATCAAAAACTAAACTCTCTGACCATGGAAGTATCAATCCCATAACCTTCGCCTTATCAGCAGGACGCTCTTACCAACTGACCTATCCATGGATGATGTACACCAAAGCGGTGCGTATAGTAAAGTAGCAAAATAAACTGAAATTAGCTATTTTTAAAAATATTTTTAAAAAGTTATATTGCGATTTACCGTATCAAAATTAATGTCCTGTTTTCTGATTTTAGCAACAACAGAACTGTAGCTCAGAATCTTGCGATGAGTTAAGCTAAATATTAATGGTAATTTGGATCTGAAAACTGCTGAAGAAAATTAGTCATTAAAACTGCCCATGGGGATTCGAACTCACGACCTACGCATTATTATCACTACGCGCTAACCAACTGAGTCAATGAATCTCTATTTTGTGATTCTATTAATTAAAACATTGCGCCATGGAAAATAAAATAAATCGTTTTTTTTCGAAAAAAAAAACAATATGTGAACTGTGTCTTTATTGTTTGCCGAAAGTGTAGAAAAAAAAACTTTTAAAAGATGTCTTATGAAATTTGATCAAGTTATGTAGGAGTTATAGAATTGCTAGGGAAAAAAATTGAGAAAAAAATATATAATTAATGCTATCGTTTTTTCTACATAATAAAGCCACAAAGAAATTCATTTGTGCATAAACATATATTTTACTTATATTAACTCACCCTCAACTGGAATACTTGTTGATTATTAGGTGGATCTCTGTCAACAGTCTCAGTCAATACTAGCTCTCCAGATCTGGGATTGATCCAGAACCTTTCCTGAGAATTCCCATCCCCAATCCAGTAAAGAATGGATTGGTCTCTTGGACTTCTGTGTAAATTGGTTGCATTTAAATACCCAATACCTTCACTGCGAGGTAAATTCTCTGGGATTCTGAACTGGTACGACTGACGATCAAAGACAACCAATTCGTCGTTGACATCCTAAATGAATAAAAATACATTGATGACATCTGTAACAGCTAACAAAACCGTATACAATTTTAAGGACTAAATTGAAGCATTGCGTTTCTTTACTGCAAGTATCAAAATACTAGTTTTTCTTACATGTGATTTGTCAAACATAAGGAGTTCTTTTTATCTGATACTTATTTATGATAATAGCTTATTGTTAATAGCATAATTATGAATGAAAATGCCATTGTTCAAATATGAATTTAGGGTATTTAAAATGAGGACTAATTGATATTTTTTTTTTCATTTTTCATGTGTAGTCTCTAAGGGTATATATGCTATGCAAGATGTGGTTAATAATTTACAGTGCTGAATTAGGGGATGAAAAATAAAACAGTTTGCATTTACAAATCATTGCTTCTTATACTGATA
This sequence comes from Uloborus diversus, assembly GCF_026930045.1. NCBI lineage: Eukaryota > Metazoa > Arthropoda > Arachnida > Araneae > Uloboridae > Uloborus > Uloborus diversus. The sequence goes on from NC_072734.1 coordinate 70,812,908, forward strand.
AATTGATAAAGTGGAATTTGGTAAGGAAAATAAAGGATTAGAAATAAGATATGACGATGCTATGATCAGAAAACTGAGATATGTCGTGACTGTTACTCTAACAAAAACAGAAAGACAAGTTTCTATATACAAATGGCTAAAGCAATGATTCTCATCTACATGACTTTTTTCATGCTTAAATATATGGTTGTAATATTACCTACACGTAACTTTTACTGTTTCAGTTTTCTGACAGAAACAAAATAAATATTTGGTATGTATAAGAGTAATATGGGTCGAAAATTTTAGAAAACACGGAAAATTCGTTTCTTTGATAAAAATATAAGAAATATGTTTCTTTGTGTCTAAATTTTATATGCGTTGTGTGCAAACTTTATTTAAAGTTTAAATTTTATTTTCTTGACAAAATTTATTGGTGGTTTTAAAGGATAACGCAGCATATACTTAATTATTAATTAATTGCTGAAACATTACTGTTTTTATAACTATTTGACGCTATTTTTGTTTTAGTTTTCAAGTACTGTTGGAAGAACAATTTACGTAACTATTAAAAACGTCACACACGGTCAACTATTTTGATATTTACATATGCATTCGGGAATAGAGCAGGTGAACGAAATTTTCTTAAAAAACCGCTGTCTTTTCATGTCTGTGTGGAGTTTTTGCCTGTGTAACTTTCTAAATCACAAATTATTAAACAATAACAAATTAAAATGAAAATCATTCTGTCAGAATAGCGGCAATGGAGCTTAAGTCAGATATGGATGATGGAGCTTAACACAACAATGTAAGAAATTCATTTGAGTTCTGAAGCAAATAATTCGCACAATTATTACTGAAGAAACTGCAACCATTAAATGCACTTACTATAACTTGAATGACTAGCTTCACAAAGGGATTGGCGAGGGCGGAGGCTTGAGGACCTTGGAATGGTTTCACGTTTCTAGCCGCCACGTGCAGCACATATTCTGATTGTCTTTCGAAGTTGAGCTTATCAGAAGTGGTGACAACGCCATTATCCTCGTCGATGGTGAACATTTTCTCTTCGTTTCCACCGACTATGAGATATTTCAGTAGCGCATTTTCTCCTGTGTCGTCATCCTTGGCCTGGATTTGACAAAATTTTGAAATATAAGTTTGCGCTTCAAGTTAACACAAATGTTATGTTCCACAATTGAATCAATAAAATGTGATTAGTTTATATCAATGTAATATTATATACACACACATATTTAAAACAGATAACAGAATAGTAGAAAGTTACCGAAAAACATTTTTCTGAAAAGTACAGGAAAGATTGGATGCCAGTCCCTGAGAATAGCACTATACTGCGTTCATGGGGGGGACTAGATGTTAACAAAAAAAGGGGGGGCGAACACATTTGGCGACGTCAATCACATGCTTGGCTTTTAAAATGAACGTATCGGTACCCAGACAATGCGAATACTATTTTTTTTTATTTATTTACTTATTGTTGTTCCATAGAAAATTCCCATATTACTAACTTGCTGCCAACCTGCTTGTTTATCTTTGGTTTAGCTTTTACCCAAACAGAGTATAATTCTGTGAACGGCATGGAACCAATACGCTTGCTACGCTTCCCCATCAGAAAAAAGTACAAGATTTCCTGATACATAATCAGTTTCTTTAATCCTTTACCAACTTTTACTGAGTTGAAATGGAGCAGATGAAACGTACGAAATAGACTCCTCCACAGTTGAGATTAGGATTGCCAAAAGTACCTGAGAGTACCTATAACTGATGATCTAACGAGATCGTACCAAGTGTGACTTGAGAAATATATTTTTACTTTGTGGCTAGCATTTTTTACATAAAATCTGATATATATTTTCCATCGCAACTTTTCTAACCCCAATAGGAAAGCAAAATACTGCATAATTAATTGTGGGTTCACATTGGCGGACTCAGTTTACTTTTTTTATAAAAGTTCACATGCAGTGTTTTTATATATTTTATGTAAATTACTTAACTCTAGTTATGGGTTCAATGCGTCGAAGTCTTAACCGGAACTGTACTACTTCATCTGGATTCCACAATTTTATGAAACAAATCCACACAATACATAAACACAAAACGAATTTTAAAAAACTTACATGCATCTTGTGAACTGTGTAAGGGGGATTTTCTTCTTCGGGAACGCTGACAACATAAGTATCCGAGTCAAAGTAAGGCGGACTGTCATTGATATCTTCTACACGCACTCCAACGGTGGCCGTTCCACTCAACTGAGGTGTTCCAGCATCGAAAGCAATCACTAAGAACTCTATCATGGCCTCTCTTTCTCTGTCCAAACGTCTTCTGCTGAAAATATTACCCGCCTCGTCAATCTTAAAGGCCTCTCCAGCCTGCTCTCCTAGCAGTCTGTATCGCACGATTGCGTTGCGTCCAGAATCGCTGTCCAAGGCCTAAAATAGGAAATTGGTATGCTTTGCTTCATTAAATTGTATTTGGATGTTAGGATGGTTATAAGAGTACTATTACTATTCTGTAAACTGTAACCGAAGCAACCAATCTGGTAGTACTTATCCAATCCTGGTACTTATCTTACCTCTCAAAAAATCCCACTTTACCCCTTTTGGGGTAAGTACTCTTAGGTTGGGAATCACTTACTTCAATCAATATACAGTATACATTTTTTTTTTTTTTTTGCACTTAGAACACAATTTAAACTATGATTATGACACAATAGCGTTATCTTAATCGTAATATTATCTATACATATACTTTTGCTGTATTTTATGAAAATCAATGAGTTAGGACGACTACTTTTCAGTCAGTCAGGTAAAATCCATGATACTTACAAGTATTGATCCAATGGTAACATTTTCTTGCATTTCTTCTACAATAGAGAAATTGTAGTAGCTGTGAGTAAACACAGGTTGTTGATCATTAATATCCACAACATTCACTGTCATTGGAGAAACAGCGGTCTGAAAGATTTAACATTATAAATATCCATGCAATTGACTGTACAATTCTCTATGCTCAAAAATTTAAATAATTGACTTACATTAATGCCATCCGAAACTTGTACAAGAAGATCGTAACTTTGTTTCTTTTCGTAGTCCATCACAGCCGAAGTCAGAACTTGTCCCCTATTAAGTATAGCAAGGTATTTTTGAGAGATGTATCGCAAAAAATATAAAACAAGGTTTTTTTTTCATTTTAATTTAAAATGATACCTAGTTTTGGTAAAAAAATAAGGTAGAATTAAATACTTTCTAACTGGCCTTTGTTCTTTTCTAGTGAGTTGTTTTCCTAGTTCCATAGAAACATCACATACATTTTCATGAAATAGTACACATTCCCATTTCTTATAGGTACATAGTACACAGTTATCATTATCAAGATATGAATTGTTAAGGGCAGCAAAACTCACATTGTACAGTTAGTTATCGTAGTAATGACTAAGCATGTATAAATGCTTCATGTCTAGAAATATTCGGGGTGTAGCCAGGCAACGTGAATCATTAAGTTCACTTGACTTAACATCAGATCTTTATACTGCGTGCTATTAAGAATAAGAAGACTGCCTTTTTAGTCTTAAGTCGGCTCGCCTCTGCTTTACACAAAAATAAGTTTCCCACAGTTGTATAATGCCTTTTGACATTCAAAAAATTCATTAACCTCGGTTTAGAACAACATATTCTTATCGCAAAGGAAACTTATAGCAACGAAACTTGCAACACTATTTGAGCATTATATTAAAGACTTTGACAAAATCCTGGTTCATCATGCTACTATTAGGTTCTTATGAAGGCGTAATTCAGAGGATCCGGTTACAGTAGCCGTTGTATACGCCAAGAACTGAAAATATGAAATTCTACAGAACTTATTTGATCTGGAGTGAAAGGCATTGTTCTCGTTAAACAACAGTCAGGTTGGGTAAGACAAAACAACGTCAGAAGAAGCACAAATTTGCAAATAACAGCAGACACGTGTTTCGACGTTACAGGGAACGCCTTTTTCAATGCAAAAATAATGAGCTTATGGATGAAAAGACATCCGACAAAAGCTTTACTGAATTTCATTTCGCCAATACGGAAATTAAGGATTTAATTTTCCTTTCCCGTACTTTTCTTAAGCAATGTTCTTTTGTTTTTGGCTTTTGGCTTTTGTCGGATGTCTTTTCATCCATAAGCTCATTATTTTTGCATTGAAAAAGGCGTTCCCTGTAACGCCGAAACACGTGTCTGCTGTTATTTGCAAATTTGTGCTTCTTCTAATGTTGTTTTGACTTACCTTACTGTTCAGCACAAAGGTATTTATTTATCTTAACAGTCAGGTTGTTTTGATTGAATGTAATGCTTCGTGCATGATCGTAATGTTGCGTTTAAAACCGTGATTTTTTAAAATTTATTTCTTTATTTATTTATTTTTTACAGAACGTGATTCAGAAGTGCCAGATGGGTTGGTGAAAAGTAAATAGAAATTACTTTTACCTTAAAATTAGACACCCAAAATTTGGAATCAGTTATTCATGAATTGATGAACATGCCTGTATATTACATGATTGAATATGCTGCTGATGCACAAGTACGTTGACATCTCTGTATCAGGGAGGTAAGGGGTACTATATGTATATTTTTTGGCGCTCTCCAACCCTCCACCGGTAACTTTTCGATATTGAAGTTCAAAAAAATCAACTTTAGACGAGTTTAATGATGTTGGGAGAGGGAGGTTTGGGGTAATCGCCTGGAAATGTTTCGGAATTAAAGTCCGAAACCTTTGTGATTATTTTTATAAGCCTGTATACATTATAGTAAAAAGTAAGAAATGCAAATTGATCGCCCCTAAGATGAAACACTTCTGGGTCCGCCCTTGAAGCACTGAGATTTTTTACGCCCATAACTATCACTCCAATGATAATCATTGTACACAAAAAGAAATCCTTCAAGATCATCTTTTGGCTGATTTTGTTTTTGTGAATTAGTGCCCATTCTTACCTTCCTTCCCCTCCTCCAAATACTGATGGATTATAAGCAAAAATATTCTGAACACTGTTGTTAAAACTTTTTAAATTGTCATTTTCCCCAATGCGCAAAAAGTAGAATTTCAATATAGTTTCAATCAAAGCGAAAGAAGAACTATAGATTTCCATGCACTTAGCGTTTTATAAACATAAAAAAATACTTACGTAGAGGGATTAACGATGAAATTTCCCTCATCATTCCCGGCGACAATCGAAAAGTGCAGCACAGTGTCAGCATCCGGGTCTTTCGCCTATGATTTAAATATATATACATATATATTCATAGGGGGAAAATTCAAAATCATGTTTCAAAAAATAGACTACGAATTTTCAATGCAAGATTATTTTCCACTTTACAAGTATCTACGGTCAAAAAATGACAATCGTTATTATTGCTATAGTTGCAGTATAACCTCGTTTCATCGAACTAACTATGACCAGGCAATTCAAATAAACAAAAATTTGGACAATCCGGGTAGTTTTAGATAATAAGCAAAAACAAATTCTTAAATAGGTCTTACAGAACTTTGTACAGATAAAAACAACGCATCGTTACAAAACCGCATAGGATTGTATAGAGCAAAAATATTTTCATTTATAGTTCAACTCAGTGGTATCGCACTGACGTACAGTGGGGTGAAAACGCCAAAAAGCACTTATAAATGGATTTTCCCCCTATATTTAACCAATTGAGGATTAATAAATTGCACAGGCCTACCTCTTATGCAATCAAAACTGGAATTTTAGTGTTTTGAGCCTTTCGTCCACTACAAAGCTGAAGGGAGCCTTTAGAAAGTTGTAGAACCATGAGTGCTTGAATTCACAAAAATTGCTTTTAAGCAGTCTATTTTTTTTTCTTATTAAAGGCGGGTATATTTAATTTTTCTCGTGTCCAACGATAGTAATAGGACGAAAAAAAAATGGTAATCGAATTCTCAAACCGAAAATCGGTTTTGATCAGCACCGAAAACTTGGGAATTCAAGGTTATTTTTTCCAAAACAGTCTATAAAAAAAATGTCCTCTTACGTCCTCTTAGAAAATAATATTAATTAGTCATAAATTGTGTGTAGAAAGGCCCTGAAAAGGAATTAGCTGCGTAAACCTGCGAATTTTGGACCCTCAGCCCAAACAAACAAAGGAAAGAACTCTATAATAACATGCCAGTGTAAACAAACAAGCGAGAGGGGTTTAAAAACATTTTTAAGCGCTTTTTGGCGTTTTCGTCCCACTGTGTGATGCTCCAAGTACGCCATGATGTTTGTTAGGTTACTATGTTTTATTGCACGATCTATGCAAGAGTTCTACATCAAAAGAAAAAAAGCGAATGTTTGGCGTACTTACAGCTCAGCTATCATGGTTTAAAAACTATCATTTTGAAATATAAAACTTTTAAAAAAATCTCCAAATTTGATCCCGATAATTTGGAGATCCGGATAAACGAAAGCTGGATAATTGAGGTTAAACTGTAGCTTACTAGATGGAACATGGCATTTTGGATGAAGAGAGGAAAGGCGAAGTAATGAAAATAATGTAAATACGAGGTTTTGGATTCGGAATAAAGCACATAAACCTTTATGTTCAAACAGATATTTAAAAAAACTTTAATACGCGAAAGTGTGTCCTTTGTTTTTCGATGATTTAAATGTCCTCACATCATTTGCACGCTTGACTCACTATAAGAGCGTAGATGTGTATGAGACATGTTGGAACCTTTTTCGTGTTTTAGTCTGTAACGCAGTCATATACAGATATTGATTCATTTGTTTAGGCTTATCATATAGCTACAAATATTTCTTAATATTCAAAGCTCATATATAAGAATACAACGATTGTTAATGTAACGGGAGACAATAGTTTTTCTAAACTATTATTTATAACAGCACCCTGCCAGAGATACTAAAACCATCTTCCCCAGAATAGAAAAGAGTTTCTCCGACTATTTGTACTAGTTGTCTTCAAGTTATTAATTTTGGAACTTACATCCCTTTACTTTTAGGTGCTTCAGTTATCTATCATATAACTTTACACTTAAAATCAAAAACTTCAATTTTTGTTTACATAAGAGATTCTTTTTTTTTCTTTTTCTTTAAAACAGTTGATTTGAATCACGCGAGTATAAATCGGTGAACATTGGCAACTAAGCATTTAAATAAAGAGATTTAAAAAGGTAATACTCTTTCATTATCCTAAGCATAAAGGAACAAAAAGCATGTTGAAACGCTGTTTTAACTTTCAGGTAAACTCAAATCAATTATTTCATTTTGATTTCGAAAACGCTTACTAACATAATTCAATAATCATATTGAACATAATCTGGATTCCAAAAAACATTTTATGTCTCCTTATGGGAGGAAACAAAAGATATGCAAATCATAACTCATTAACCTTTGCACTCCAACTTTCACTGGTTTCTTAAACACTGACTTAGTCATTAACATGGATCAAAAGTATTTAAAACTGCCAGATATTCATAAGTGTCCTTCACAATTAGAATTTGGAACCACCCTTTCGAAAAAGTAAAAAAAAAAAAAACTTTTAACTTCCACTGTGGCCCACATTAAAGACCGGTTTTCACATAATGTGCTTTTTCATGAACAACTGATACCCACACTATATATGAATGACTTTTAAAATATGTGCTACGCCCCTGGGTGCATGACTAGAACAGCTGAGTAATGCATGATAGTAGGTAGGTAAGATACTTGGTTATTCAAAACGGAATCAATCATTTGGAGAAGTTTTACTAGATAAACTTTAATTGTGGACTCTTCATGCATAGCGTTTTGCAAACATAAAATTTAAATGAAATGCATGTAAACGTAGGTTAAAAATAGAGATTTCTATATTTTGGCCACCAGAACGCATCGAGCACAGAAGACATTTTGCACAGTTGACATATGCCGTTAATTATGAAATTGTCGTTAAAGAGAAAAAAAGTGCCCATACTTTTAAAACCTTAAAGATATGGAGTATATCTATGTGGCACTTCTGCTTTTTCACTTTATGAATGTATGTCAGACTACAAGATTGAAAGTTCAGTTGTCTACTCAATCAAAAAATTGAGTTGGGTAATCAATTGTAGTTCACATTTTCATACTTGTGTTGTTTTGGTTGTTAGTTCTCTTTCATATGTAGGATGGTTAATCCAATACTTACCAAATAACGTAACTATATTTTGGAAGTAAAGAAATGCTGGTTTTCAACTGTTTCCAGGACATTCGTGTATGCAATTTATATTTGCAAGCATTAATTTAATGAGCATTTAATGGAAAATCACACGTTTGCATGAATGCTTGTGATAATCAATTATGGGAAAAATAAGTGCAATGTCTTCGTCATTGTTTCTAGGAAAATATATTTGCCTTCAAAAGGTGAGTGAAAAACAGTATAAGATGCAGTTTTAAAGTAATGTGTTACGACTTGATATGTTTGTTAATAACCAGAAAGCAACAAAATTAAAAAGCAACAGATTTTATGACAAATGATAAGATTCCAAAAAAAGGAAAAAAAAAGGCCAAATTATCATTTCACGATATGTTCTTGGCATAAAGCATATATTATGTATTTTAATAAATAACATAATCTGAACACGATAAAGATGAATAACACAATATAGTATTTAAAAGATTTTTAAAAAATGCTAAAGAGTACCCCTTAAGGAAAGTTTTTTTTTTTTCAAAAAAAGTTTCAATAACTGAAATTTTAGGAATTTTATTTTATTTTATATTTTTTTAATCCTGCAAAATTTTTGGCTCCCGAAATTTGGCGACCACATCCAAAATTCTCGAAACATACCCCTGTTTTTTTTTTATTAGACACAAACGAAACTCCCTATGCACCACATAGTATCACATAGGGCCCGAAGGTAAGAGGCACAACAGTACAAAATACACAAAATAAAATGAGCACAACATACAAACAATTAACAACGAATAGAGAAGAAAAAAAAACACACACACACACACATACAAAAAGGTCAAACAACTGAATAAATAAAACGTTTTAAAAGAGAAAAAGTCTCGACACTCTGAACCAGAGCAGAAGGAACAGGAGGCCAAGAAACGGACAACTTCCTCAGCTCCCGCATAAGAATTTCTCTCTGGGGGTTAAAACGATTGCAACGAAACAACAAGTGTTCTGGATTTTCAATATCCTGTCCACAATCACAATGTACTAATTTTAACTTAAAAAATTAAATAATGATAAAAATTGGAAATAATTTTTAACCTCTAAAATAGAGCAATCAAAAAATTCTTATTTAATGTCAAACAGAAAACTTGTGCTTAAATTAAGACCAAAATCATTAGAAGAAAATCTAAAATCATAATTTTTAACAAAATAATGTATTCATTCCTTTATGAAATTCAGAAACAATTTATTCTCTTGCATATTCCAAACATTTGCGATTTAGGATGGCTCCTTTCCGCATAACAAGGAAGGAACTACTTTAATGCCCATAAACATCACACAAAAAGAGCAATAAACAATAGAATGCTTAATCCTGCAAAGAACCGGATGAAACGTTCTTCCCAAGTACCTTCCTTAATTTTACAGACGCCCTTCCGTAAAGATAATGTCCTTTCTTTAAGATGTCCCAAAAGAGGCTCATAAATACAGAACACAAAAGAAATCAAGGTGAATATTTCATTAAGTTGTAACAGTTACGTTTGATCATTAATTCAAAGTAACTGTAACATTTTGTCGCTTTTTATACCAGCTATGTGAAATGTCCTCCAGTTGCTGCTTCTTTAACGCATCAATTATTTAGAATTTTCTGTTTTAGTTGTATCTAATTTTTAGTGTTACTTAGACTATTCTGTAAGTTAAATTACTTGCTCGATCTATCTCGGAGGTGAACTTGTCTGTAATTGAGATCGACTTACTGTGACAAATGTGTCGAGATCTAATTTTGAAATTAACCGCTCGTTGGGGAGAGAAGTGGAATAAAATTTCGCAAAAATAGTTATTTTACTGTACGTTTATTAAGTTACAAAAATGAAAATAAAAAGATAAATTATTTAACATATGCATGCAATGAAAGCAAGGATAATTTTAAGCCCTATCTAAAATTAAAAAAAAGAAAAGATCATATTATGGAGCATATGTATACATCTTAAAGAATATTAAGTGAGTTGAGCAATAGTAACTTTTAGGTTACTATTAGGTTACTATTGGTTAGGTTACTATTAGGTTAGTTTTGATGTTACTTTTAGACAAGAAAATGTAAATTCAAGTAACCAAGCAATGAGAGAGAATAATTGAAAACAATTATTCCGCTTAGGTTAGAAGTGCGTTTTTGGCAGACTGGTAAATCTGAGATGCCCTTTTAGTTGGGGCAAACGTAACCTGGCAGCATTGAGAAGGCGAAGCAGGTCCTAATCACAGTGTTCCAACGATAACAGGTTAGGTTTGCCCCAACTATTTTCAACTTACCTGTTGGCAAAAATAATGATAACCGAATGAAATCAGAGAATAGATTTTCTTACGTGAACTTTATTACTGACGTCCAAATGTCGAGTTTTAAGTAACTTTTGTTGAAAAAGACCTGCTTTTATGTCCCCTGGTACAGAATAATTTTGAAAAATATACAGAGAGCTTGAATCTTACCGTATAAAATCAGGTCCGAAAAGTTTTGATAACTGAAAGAAATAAGCAAATACCTTATACATGCATTATATCATCGACGTTCAAATACTGGGTCGAAAATGACTTTTATAAAATCAAGCCATATAAATTTTTAAACATTCCTCTCTATTAGTGTGCAAAAAAACATCGTAAAGCACAAAAAAAAGAAAAAAAAAAGATATTGTCTGACTCGGATAACGCACATAACGTAATGCACGGATAAAAAGAATCCTTTAAACCCGGAAAATTCTTTATACAATGGATTTTACAATGTGCTCAATAAACTGCGTTTGTCTCATGAATCGTTTTTTTTTTTTATATATATATTTATCTAGCTTACAATACGCGAAGATGGAAGGATATAAAAGGTATGTCCCAAGTTATCCTTAAAACTATAAAATACTTATTTTTTCTTTTACCATCTGCAGAATGTACGTGATGAAGTTTTCTGGCACAATGAAACCTATTCTGATGGCCACCCCTCTTAACCGTCAAACTTTTGCCGCACGGATTTTTTAGCTCATTAACTTAATGTTATTAGCACTCCTAGCAACGGTCGCTCAACCCTTCTGAACGGCAGCCGAGTGGATGCGCCCATCCCAATTTTTCAGGGAAATTTATTTACTGATTTATGGCCATTCAGTTCAAGAAAGTTTACAGCAAATTAGGTCTTCAGTTCCAAGATTGGCTGTTAATGAATTCCGATAGTTTTTTTTTCTTTTTTTTTAATTTATTCACTGATATGCAGCCATTCAGTTCAAGAAGGTTTACAGCAAATAAGGTATTCAGTTCAAGATTGGCTGTTAACGAATTCCGATAGTTTTTTTTTTTTTTTTAATTTATTCACTGATATGCAACCATTCAGTTCAAGAAGGTTTACAGCAAATAAGGTCTTCAGTGCAAGATTGGCTGTTAACGAATTCCGATAGCTTTTTTTTTTAAATTTATTCACTGATATACAACCATTCAGTTCAAGAAGATTTACAGCAAATAAGGTCTTCAATTCAATATTGGCTGTTAACGAATTCCGATACTTTTCGAGTAAAAATGTTACTCATGCTTATTTTATTAGTTGGTCAGTGTGTATTTGTAATCTGGGTTGCAAACAACAATGTCGAAGATCATTTTTATGAATCTCGAACAACGTATTGGAATTCTGAGCAATATGGGCATGAAAAATCAGCGAAAGAATTTAGAGAGTAATATTTCGAATTATTTCCAGCACGGAACAGCAATGGAATGATTTGATAACTGCAGTGCCGACTAAGAGAGACCTCGCGTCGTCTGTTTAACGAGTCAGCTAAAATTAGAGTTTTTTAATCCTAGTCTAATATAACACTGGGATTGGTTTAAAAACACATATCCGTTCGCTGTGTACATTATTAACATTTTTTTTAACAAAAATAATTTTATGCCTTTCAGGTGCTAATTCAGTCTTTGACGATCAATTCACTAACACATTTTGTAATGAGCAGCAAACTCAACTTTCAACTGAAGTGATATTTAGGATAATAGATAAAGTCATCGAAAATTCAGATGCAATGAGAAATAAATTGGATAGAGATATACATTTTGAATTGAAAAACGACTTTAAAAACAATTTTCGAGTAGAGTGAAAACTTCAAGTCACAAATTGTATCCTTTCTTTGAAAAATGTAAACAATAATTAAAGAATATACTATTTCCGCTTTAGAAAGGTCTCAAACTTGATTTTATGTGTTTTACTTCAAATACAATGTATTATAGAAATTATATTCCAATTGTAACGAAACCACCTCCTCTGAACAGGCGAAATTTTACGGTAAGGAGTGGAGATCGCTCAGAGAGGTTTCCCTGTACTATCAAAATGAAACCACGATTAAATACTGCAATAATAGAATATAGTCACTACTAGGTAATCTGGTACAGCTTCCAAAATTATTGTCTTACCTGCAACTGATAAACAAGAGCTCCTGGTGGTAGAGATTCTCCAATAAAAGCTTCGTAAGGAGCTCCAATGAACTCGGGAGCATTGTTGTTGATATCTTGTATATTTACATTGACTACAGCAACGGAAGATCTGAAAACAACCGCTTACAATTTAATATCTCATTCACTTTAGAAGCTCTGGAAACTTTTATTGCAAGAAAATTTAATTAAAATGTAATAAAATGAATACAATAAACTATATTCAATAATACTATTATTTAAAATAATAGTAAAATATAAAATATACTCAACTCAACAAAGCAACTGGAGCATAGGACTACTACAAAGTACAATTAGCATAGTTAAAATGACTGAAAGTCCTGAAAAATTTGAGTTTTTTTGTTTTTTAATATTAATTCTTTTTTTCTTTAACTCCTTTTTTTTTTTTTTTGCATATTTTATGACTGAAAAAATTGGTCCGTTGGAAAACTGCACGAGTCTTGGATGTGAGTGATCAGAGATTTTTTTTCTTTTCCAGTTACATTATATTTATTAGAAATTTAAAAGCGGACGAAGTATTGAGTATTTCTAGGAGCATCATTTCCGCTGTGGTAGAAGCCTCGCGTCGTGTGACGGAGGTCGTAGGTTCAATTCCCACCGGTGCCCAGTGCGACATTTCTTACTCTTTGTGTTGTAAATCTTTCCTGTGGCTGTCCGGAGGCAAAGGCGCTAATTACTCGATCAGTTACGTATGTAAAGCTGATTAGCTTCTGTATAAAACAATGAATAAAATTAAGTTTTTTATCCAAGAAATTTTATCCATTTTTTAACTCTGCAAATTGGAAATTTACGTGATCTAACACAAGAAAAACATTGATTTTCGACATTTAGTATTGTCTACTTTTCTACCCTTAGCTACACTATTGTGCTATTCATGGTAAATAAGTTAAATTATAATTTAGCATATATATGTTTACTAGAACAGGCGGTCAGTAGAAGTAGAGTACAAGATTGCCCGTGTGAGACAATATGACACGGGCATGTACAAATTTGCCAGTAACTTTCGCCTTCGTCAGGCGCGGGCAAATGCGTGAAGTAGTAAATAAGGCTGATTGAAAATTAAAGGGATAAATTTACAACTCGGAGCAGTTTGAAAATCCTTTCTTTTGGGGGTTCTCATTATTTTCTCTAATCACATCTTTTTCAGATGAGATGTAAAGGTATGTAACTGGAGAAGCTGCCAATCTATCTTTCTTGTATGAAACAAAAAGTGAGAAGATACGTCAACAGCAAAAGAGGAATATGCATCGATTACTTTCCTTCATGAGTCTTAATCAATCAAAGTCACCATTGTTTTACCGTTCAGCGCCCCAGGGCCGAACCGTTATTAGTAGAAAGTTAACCTTGTGCAACTATGGAAAGCCGGTTTCGCGAAATGTTAGGGAGGTTCCTTCGATTGGTTTCACCTCTCGGTTCGGGTTTTCTGGGTTAGTTGACTTGCACGCATTTTGGAGCATTTTTTTTCTTGCAGTTGTTAAATGTAACAAAATGTAAACATGTTGAACCCAATTATCTTTACCGGGATTATCCGAAGAAAACCGTGTGATTTGCAATTGAATGAAAGTTGGTTGGAGTTCTTACAGTCACAACAATCTATTTAGCGCGCATTGAACAATGTAGCTAATGTTCGTTGCTGTCTACCGTCGGTTCAACATAAAAAAATACCAAAAGCACCCTTAGCCACATTGTTACGAACTCTGAATCTTGCATCTATGGTTTGTTTAGCACATAAAAAAATTATAGTGGCGGAATATATAAGATGCCACTCTTGGATTCGACTTGGGCGTGTTAGAAGTAACCACATTTTAGCCGGTTTTAAGTACAGAAAGGCAAAAGGTGCTTTTTCTTTAACGTTTATTGGAGAAAAGAACATTCAGCTCAAATATTTTTTTAAAAAATCAGAACAGTACTTAAAGAGATTTCGATGCAGTTGAGTGGCATTTAATCACAAAAAAAAGCTGTTAGGAAAAGGAAAGTATTTTCTGGGTCCATGTAATTGTTTTTGCTCATTCTATCCATTTGAATGACTAAAAGTAGTACTTTTGACTGAAGGAAACCACCCCATTGGATGCGACACTGATGTAAGTGAAAAAATTAAAAATTTGTAGAGAACCAACACAAATGATAGGTGATCCTATCCTTTGTTTTGAGGCAAGAGATAGTACTAGTAGCCCAGATAGGTGCTGTTATACAGCATTATTTAGAAAAAAAAATTCAATAAAAGGCCGATCTAGGCCTGGAGCTTTAAGCAAATTTCACTCAGAACTTGAAAATGTCTCTTTACATCCCTTTGCTTCTTATTGCCTCAGTTATATGCTGCTTATTTTTTTTAAATAAGTAGATCTTCATTAAAGATCACAAAAAAATCAGATACCAAGAAACATTTTTGAATATCTTCTACAATAAACAGAGAATAAATACACAGTTTAAAGGAGAAATATAATGAGAATTTGGCATCAATAACTGACCTGCGCTCCGATTCAATACGAGCAAGATCAGAAGCTTGTACGAAGAACGTGTAGCGAGAAGGCTTCTCCCTGATGGTTCGGAACGATTCTAAAATGTAGATGGAACCATTTTCCGGATGCACATCGAAAGGCACTGTCTGACTCAAAACTGTCGTTCTGCCTTTTGGTATCGGACAACTCCATTCACATCCAAGTCAGGATCCAAAGCGATTACCTGGATAAGAAATGCGAACATGTCCATGATCACTCAAAAGTTCCTTTGCAGACATACAGTGGCTCCCAAAAGTGTTCGTACACCTTGAAATTTTATAGTAAAACCAAAATAACGCAAAACTGAATTCAAATATGAAGTCCAATTTTTTTTCACATCATTCCTTTGCCATTCTGAATAAAACCCAGCAGTTTTTTTTCAAAATATTGCCAGATTTTATTTTTGAAATTTGTCAATAAACGAAGAGACAGAGAAAAAAATACGCCTCGAAAGTCATCGTACACTGAAATATTTTCGAATAAACTCTTGATTAAAATTATCATATGTGGGTTTTTTTATTGTTTTTGCATTGTAATGAACACTGTAATGTCATTTGCCTTTAATTTTTTGTTTAATTATTCCCAATTATTCTGCTTATTATTTTTAAATGGCAGGTATGCGTAGAAAACAACAAACACGATTCGAAATTTGATTTTTTTCTCATCACAGTAGACATAAATTGGTTTAAAATGTCTCTAAATTAGTTAATTTATACCATTCTATAGTGAAGTGCTTGATAAAATGATTTAAAGACAAGAATCGGATCGAAAACAAGGTAAGAAAAGGTCAACTGGCAAACTTAACAAAGCGTGATCGAAGGTTTACAGTTAAAAAAATTATGAAAAATACACATTTGAGTGCTGAAAAAGTTTCTGCAGAATTGAATGAAACATTTTATGTTTAATTTTCACCTAAAATTGTTCGCCAAGTTCTCAGATTAGCTGGATTAAAGGGGACCTCTTCACGCAGAAATTTTCGTGTTCGTGCGAAAAAACAGTAAGCTTACACGATCCGTCGTTAAATCAATGATAAATAAGCTCAAAACGTTTTGGAACAACGTCCTTACGTATAGATGAAAATAAATTCAATATTTTGGGTTAAATTGTTGTATATCTGTCAATAGCAGAAAAAATGAGAAATTTAATCTTAAGAACTTAGTTGGATCAGTTAATCAGGACGGTGAAGGTGTTCTTGTGTGAGGGTGCATAGCTGCATCAGGACTTGGAAATTTAGAATTTTTAGAAGAAATAATGAATCATGCTGTTCATTGAAATATTTTAAAAAACAATTTTAAACTATTAGCCCAAAATTTGGTAATCGGAAACAACTTTGTTTTTTATCAATATAACGATAAGAAGTACACGTTTGCGTTTGGTGCCTCAAAAATTGTCCTTAAACTTAGAAATATCTCCTCAATCGCCAGATTTAATCTTAATGGAACATATTTGGAGATATCTGGTGGCTAGATTACGAAAATACACCATTGAAACGAAAAGCGAACTAGAAACAGTAAGACTCGAAGAGCGGCTGAACACTTACTCAGAAATTGCATAAAAAAAGAAAAAAAAAAACAATGAAATTTATTCCCTGACGTTTAAAAGCTGTTGTTGATACTGCATGATATTCTACTAAATAAAAACTTTGTAAAAAGTTGGATTATTTACCAATTTTTTGACTTTTTTTTCAAAGTGTACAAAGACTTTTGTGAGATAAAATTTCCGGCGATTTTTGGTTTTTGATTTTTTAAAAATTATGTTTTAATGTTTTATTAAAAATTTTCATGTTGTTTTGTTATTAATAGAGCATAGATCTTATAATAAAATAATTATTCCAAAATATTAATTCTAACCAATGGATAATGGCCAATTTTATTGTAAGTCGTAGGTGTACGAACACTTTTGGGAGCCACTGTATATGTTCTTTTATCTTTTCATCATAATGCATTTGCAATTACAAGCAGATGTATATCATTGACTCGTAAAAACAGACTTAAAATGATACTTGCGAAATTTTTGATTTCCTGACTCTCTAAATCCATATCTGAGATTCGTTTTTTATGTTTCTTTACGTTTAATTCTTTAAGTTTTCCGTATAAAATATCAGAGACCCTTATGGTCTGGATATAACTCCCCGACGCATCGAATGTATGATTCTTAAAATTCTAAATCTCTGTGCACTCTACTTGGGATGATTTTCAAGTTGTTGTCATTCATTAACTGCAAATTAAAGCATAAAACTTTGTGCAGGAAGATACGCAAAACTAATTCTCTGAAACGTAATTTGGGCTCATTCGGCAAAATGATGTTAGTAATTTAGAAACCGTCAGATCACGTTTCAAACTCATTGTTTTTGCCGACAACCTTCAAGCGAGTAAGAAAATGGAAATATGCAAAGCTGTTACATACACGACAAAAAATAAACATTTATCGCTCCTTCTTTCAATTTATTATGTTGAAAGGGAAATTTTATTTATACGTCTCACATGCAATCAGGCCCGCTATTTCGAATTTTTATAGGGTGAGGGAGAGCAAAGGCTGTATACTTAATGCAAATTTTGTTAGAAAACAACAAAAACCACACCTACTTACAGTGGCTCCCAAAAGTGTTCGTACACTTTGAAATTTTTTAGTAAAACCAAAATAACGCGAAATTGAATTCAAATATGAAGTCCAATATTTTTTCACATCGTTTCTATGTCAATCTAAATACAACCTAGTAATTTTTTTCAAAATATTGACGGATCTTGTTTTTGAAATGGGTCAAAAAATGAAGAGACAGAGAAATAATACGCCACAAAAGTCATTGTACACTCAAATATTTTCGAATAAATTCATGATTAAAATTATCAAATGACGTTTTTTTTTAATAAATTTTGCATTGTGTTGACCCTTAAAAGTCATTTAGCTTTAACGTTGTGTTTATTTATTCCTTAATATTGTGCTTATTACTTTAAAATAGTTGCATATCGTAAAAAAACCACAAACACCATTCGAGATTTGAATTTGTTCCTCACAGTAGCGGTAAATTGGTTTGAAATGTCTCTAAATTAGTTAATTTATTCCACTATATAGTAAAGTGCTTGGTAAAATGCTTTAAAGAAAAGAATCCGACCGGAAACAAGGAAAGAAAAGGTCAACCGGCAAAGTTGACAAAGCGTGATCGGAGATTTACAGTTAAAAAATTTATGAAAAATACACATTTGAGGGTTGTAAAAGTTTCTGCAGAGTTGAATGAAAATGTTTACATTTAATTTTCACCAAAAATTGTTCGCAAAGTTCCCTGATTAGCTGGATTAAATGAGACCTATTCCCGCAGAAATTGTCTTGATCGTGCGAGAAACAGACAGCTTACGCTTTTCGTCGCAAAAACAATTATAAATAAGCTCAAAACGTTTCGGAATTACGTCTTACTTATAGATACAAATGCTTTCAACATTTTTGGATAAATTGTTGTATAATTGTAAATAAAGGGAAAAATTAGGAACTTAATCTTTAGAACTTAGTTTGACCAGTTAATCAGGACGGTGATGGTGTTCTTGTGTGGGGGTGCATATCAGCATTAGGGTTTGGTAGTCTGGAATTTTTTGATGAAATAATGAATCATGCTGTTCATTTAAATATTTTAAAAACCAATTTTAAATCCTTAGCCAAAAATTTGGTTATCACAAACAACTTTGTTTTTCATCAAGGCAACGATAAGAAGCACACGGATTTCAACGTTTGCGTCTAGCACCTTAAAAATTGTCTTTAAGTTTAGAAAATATCCCTTCAATCTCCAGATTTGAACTAAATGTAACGTACTTGGAGATGTTAGGAGGCTAGATTACGAAAATACATCTTTGAAACGAAAATAGAGCTGGAACAGTAAGACTCGAAGTGTTGTTGAACACTTACTCATAAATTACGCAAAAAAAAGAAAGAAAAAAGAATGAAATCTATTCCTAGACGTTTAAAAGGTGTTATTGATACTGCATGATATTCTGATGAATAATAAATTAATAAAAAGTTAGATTATTCAATAATATATAGACATTTTTTAAAGTTTACGAAGACTTTTCTGAGATAGAATTTCCGGCACTTTTGGTTTTTGATTTTTTAAAAATTAAGTTTTAGTATTAAAAAAAATTATTATTTAGTTTTGTTGAAAATTGATCTTAGATCTTATAATTAAACACCTATTCCGAAACATTAATTCTAACCAATAGATAGGGTTTTATTTCATTGAAAGTCGTAGGTGTAAGAACACTTTTGGGAGCCACTGTATATGAAAAAGCATTAACTTTGTAAAGCCGGAGGGAGGGACCTTTGACCCCCCACCCTGACATCTTAAATAATGGGTCTGCATGAAATGATTCCTTTTACTCATAATTTTCGCTGTGGATAAAATTGCCGTCAACTGGTAATGCTGTTTTTTGCATCACAAATACTTTCAGAAACTGCAAACTAGAGATAACATAACAAGAACTCCATTCAAATCTTTGATGGAGAAAGAAAAATATCTTCCAGAGCACCTCTGGTTAGTGTCAGTCACACCTAACTCTGTTAACTGAAAGAGTCATGATTTTTGCATGATTTTCCTCACAAAGTGCAACCGCTATCTAACACCACATGTTTCAGCTATTTATATCTCAGACACCAACACGGGATTTGAAAAGAAAGGTAAACTTCTTGGGCATGTTCTTTCGATTCTAAAATATATCTCTTCTTGTTTGTTTGACGTAAAATAAATGTTTCGCTATTGCGTATGACGAGCGATTCTGTGGTATTAAGAAGTATACTAATATGTCCCATTTCAATAAATGTAGAATATGCTATGAATTCCTCAATTAAGATATGCATCGGAAGTTGAGAGTAAAATTGGTAATAGCTATTAACATTAATATTTAATTTATGTGAAGTAATATTTAAATTTTAACGAAAATTGTGTTGTCGTAATCCCCAACAAAATTTTAAAGAAGCAATGAACGCAATTTTGATGACGTAAGAAGATTTAAAAGAAGCATTTTCTTTTCGAAAAAATGTTTCTGAAAGTAAAAAAAGTGTTTTAAAAAGCAATTATCATTTTTAGTACCAAATGGTTGATCATTAAGCGCCGGTACAAAATAAACCCTATTTTCAAAGAAAGAAGTTAGAGGCATAAATATTATGTCCAACTTTCCGAGGTATGTGAGAAATATGCGTAATTACAAGTTCAAACGAGCTGATGTGTGCATCACATTACTTCCTTTTGCGACAATTTAATGATAATAGTGCCTTGGAGTGTTGAAAGGTTGTGTAAAGCAGAGATTCAGACAGCTGAACATAAACAAATACGTTTAATACGAAACATGGGGACACACATACAGCAAGACATAGAGAAAAGTAGTGAATACCCGATCAACAAGACTGTGGCTCTTTAAATAGAATAGAGGGCAGATTTTCGGCCTCCAATGAAGTTTCACAAATAGCAATAAGCTTTCTCCTAAGTCCGATGGTGGATTAAAGAAGAGATTTTGCGAACTCCGTGGAAAGCTGCAAATGTCTCTTCCAATAAGAAATAAGCACAGTTCTTTCTTTTAAACCAATAGAGAAAGCGATTACATTCAACACCCGCCCTTAATCGCTCATTACTAAACAACACAATGACATAAGTTCATGCAATTTAAATTTAGGAAGAGCCTTAGTAAACATGTCAGCAATTTGCTTATCAGTAGAAACATATTCGATATACATAGTTTCAACATTTAAAATATTTCTAATAAACTTTAACTTAACATCAATATGTTTCAATCTACCAGAACTATTTTCATTAGTTATACATTTGATTGCAGACTGATTATCTTCATTTATGACAATGTTATTTACAGTAAGAAATTCACATGCAATATTTTTATAATACACTAGATCTATTAAAGACTTTCTAACGGCGAGTACCTCAGCTTCAGTAGAAGAAACAGCTACTGAACTTTGTTTCTTCACGCTCCATAAAATTGGACACTTTTTATAAAAAAAATAACGTTACCTGAAACTGATTTGCGATCACGCGGATCTGATGCCCAATCTGAATCAACATACATAGATAAATCAACATTAGAGTCACAACACTTACTATACACAGTTTTGTAATCCGATGTACCTTTTAAATATCGTAAAATTCTTTTAAGTCCGTTCCAAGCCGATTCTGTTGGATTCTCCTGCCATTGGCTGAGACAGTTCACGGCGAACAATATATCGGGTCGTGTTGTCATCGCAAGATACAATAAAGATCCAACTAGTTCACGGTAAGGTCCTTTGAAGATAGTTCCTTCCTCGAAGTCAGCTGGAGTTGACTTTGCTTCTAAAGGTGTTGCACTCGGCTTGCACTCACTCATGTTAAATCTCTTTAATATTTTAAGAATATACTCCTTTTGATCTAGCACTAATTTAGTAGAAGTAAATTCCAAACGAATTCCTAAATATTCAGAAGCTGGCTCGAGTTTGGACATCTGAAATTCATTTTGAAGTAGTTTAATCACAATCATTATTTCTGAATCATCTGATCCAGCGATAAGAATATCATCAACATATAAATAAATTATTATTTTTCTTCCATTCACAATTCTGATGAAAATACACGGTTCCGAGTTTAACTGCTTAAAATTAATTTTCAACATAAATTGCGAAAATCTGAAGAACCATTGTCTAAGAGCTTGTTTTAATCCGTATAAACTTTTATTTAATTTGCACACTCTGCCAGAAAAATCATTAAATCCTTGCGGTTGTTCCATAAAAACAATTTCTTGCAACTCACCATTCAGAAAAGCTGTTTTCACATCCATTACATAAGCCTTTAAATCCTCTTGAAGAATCAAAACAAGAACTAATCGTAAACAAGGCATCCCAATGACTGGCGAATAAGTTTGTACGTATTCCTTCTGCTGGTCGTCCCTTGTGCAAAGTCTGGCCTTGAGAGTTCCGTCTCTTTTCTTCCTAAACACCCACTTACACTTTATGGGGGTTTGCGTTATCAGGGAGATCTACCAGATCCCAAGTTTTGTCTATCTGGATGGAGCGCAATTCTTCCCCCATCGCGACTTTCCACTGGGCTTGTTGTTCTTCCGGTAGTTTTGAGATGTCATAAAAGGTCAATGTCTCTTCTGTCGTGTACATTGCTTCATATCGTTCTGGCTTCTTACTTTCTCTTTCTGATCGTCGGGGTGCAGCTGCGGGCACTTTGGTTTCGTTTTCTCCTAACTCTTTATTTACTTCGGTGTCGTGTTTTTCCTCGTCTTTTTCTTCTCCTTCCGGGAGCTCGTCTGGTGAATTACTTCTATCTTGCACATATACTTTATTTTCATTGAAGCGAACATTACGTGACACAATAACTGTGCGTATCAGGATCCATTAATCGATATCCCATGCTTGAATATCCAATGAAGATCATTCGTTTAGATTTCGAATCTAATTTTTGTCTGCGAGTATCAGGAATTTTGGCATAAGCATCACAACCAAATAATTTAATTTGATTTAAATCCGGTTTCTGGGAATATTTTAGTTCAAAGGGTGACATATCATTTATGCTTGAACTAGGGATTCTGTTATGAATATATGCTGCAACTTGAATGGCATATCCCCAACAGTTCTTAGGTAAATTTGCATCATATAAAAGTGCACGGGCTTTATCAAAAAGTGATCTGTTCATCCGCTCTGAAATTCCGTTCAATTCGTGAGTATAGAGGGGGGGGGGGGCAGGGATCTATCGTAACTCCAAGTTTATTTTCTATCACTTTAAGTTCACCTGAAACATATTCATGGGCATTGTCACAACTAATTTTTCGAACGCTTTCATTCAATTTGAGAAACTTTTTGATTTCCACGGGAACATCACTTTTCTTTTTAAGAAGACGAACTTCACAAAAACAAGAATAATCATCAACTAATGTTAAAGCATACCTTTCACCCGCTTGAGTTGGTGGGTTGACCGGACCGCATAGGTCAGAATGAATTGTCATCATGGGAGCTTTTTCTCTTCTTCGGTTTCCTATTCCTATAGGGTTCGCGGACTGCTTCGCTAACACACAGTTTTCACAAAATTTATCACTTGTTGGTAATCCTAGTTTGCTCAGAACATGGTTTCCGGAGTGTCCTAACCTGCGATGCCACAGTTCACCTACATCTTTTTCTGCAACAAAGGAATTTGAAATGAAGGGAACAAAATCATTTGCATATTGACCTTTTAAATTCAACCTGCACAAAACGAAGTTTGTACTTCCCTTTTCAATGACTGCTTCGTCATTTTTTATGCTCAAAGTGTATCCAGCTTTTTGTATCTGTTTCACTGAAATGAGGTTTCCATTTAGTTCTGGAACATATAACACATCTTTCAGTAGGATCTCTTGCACACCGTTACCTAATACACCGCGAATAGTTCCTATTCCTTTTACTTCCAGTTTGCTGGTTTTTGCAGCGTATGACACAGTTCCTGAGGATAGTTTTAACTCCTCAAACCATTCCCGATGTGCACACATATGAGCTGTAGATCCGCTATCCACTATAAATGATCGATGTCCTACTTCGCCAACAACGAAAGTCACTGCAACTGCTCCATCCTTTGATGAAGTATTCTTTCCTATCTGGACTGTGCAATTCCTCTTAAAATGTCCTTTTCTTCCGCACTGGTAGCAAACTATGTTACTTCTACAAAATTTCGAAATGTGCCCTGTTTTGCGACACTTGTTACACACTACCCGATGATTTGTAAAAAAGGCTGCACCATTCGATGACTCTGTTTTCCACGATTTGGGCTCCGAGACTCGACGATCTCTCATCAGCGCTTCAGCATCCAGAAGACGACCGCAAACAAACTCTAAAGTCAAGTTCTCCGAAACTGATTTTCTATTGCAGATTTCGATGCGTCATACTCTGCTGGAAGAGACATCAAAAGATAGACAATACTGTCCATGTCACTCACTTTCACGCCACACGATTTTAGTTGGGTAACGAGCCTGTTCATTTCATCAATATGCTCCTGCATGGATGAGTCCTTTTTCATTTTCAAAGTTGAAAGTCTCTTTCTAACCAATATCTGACTGACCGCTCCTTCTCGAACATAGATCGATTTCAATTTTGCAATTACTTGAGCACAAGTCTTTTCTTCCGAAAGCGAAACTAAAACTATATCACTAAGAAATGATAACATCAAGGCACAGGCCCTCTTACTCGCTAAAAGATCATTAGCTTTCGAAGAATCCGCTTCACGTTCCAAATACATCTCTAAATTCTTTGCTGCGAAAACCACTTCCATTCTCCTGCACCACAGAGAGAAATTCCTTCCGTCAAAAGGCTCAACGGAATATTTTATCTCGTCCCCCATGTTACTTCGCTACTGCAGTGATTTAGTAGCTGGGTGAAACTTAGAACTAACCACGCTCTGCTGTTGAAAGGTTGTGTAAAGCAGAGATTCAGACAGCTGAACATAAACAAATACGTTTAATACGAAACATGGGGACACACATACAGCAAGACATAGAGAAAAGTAGTGAAGACCCGATCAACAAGACTGTAGCTCTTTAAATAGAATAGACGGCAGATTTTCGGCATCCAATGATGTTTCACAAATAGCAATAAGCTTTCTCCTAAGTCCGATGGTGGATTAAAGAAGAGATTTCGCGAACTCCGTGGAAAGCTGCAAATGTCTCTTCCAATAAGAAATAAGCACAGTTCTTTCCTTTAAACCAATAGAGAAAGCGATTACATTCAACATAGAGTAAGCAAGGAAACACTTTAAATATTTTCTCCCCTAGTTTGTTGCAAACTGAAGTAAAAAAACGTTTTACACAGATTATTTTTATATATATTGGCAATTTTAATGTTAATCAATGGTTAACTCTGTAAATACAGCCAATAGTGGCCAAATCGAAACCAGATTAAAATTTAAGAAAAAAAAAGCTCCAAATTTCTCGCCATCCGCCAAATTATAACTCCTTTTGAGTTGGCATTGAAATTAACAATGATTTCCCCCCAAAAAGGTGTAAAAGACCTCTTTTGGAACATCTGAATGCAACCAAAAGGGGAAGTGCACAACTAGAACCCAGTAGGAATCTACTTACCAAATTTCAACTCTCTACGGCTTACCTTTTTGAGTTATGCGAGATGCATACGCACATACATACGTACATAAGGACGTCACGAGAAAACTCGTTGTAATTAACTCAGGGATCTTCAAAATGGATATTTCGTGTGTCCATACGATCTTAGGTAGATATGCACGTGCGATCGAGTCGAAAAAAACCTCAACATACATTCGAGGGAGAGCAAAATGGAAATTAAGGCCGATTTTTAAGTAAATTTTTTTTCGCGAACACAATGCTTCCTTTACTATGTAAAAGGAAGCAAAAAGGAGTAAGTGAATACTTTTTCTGTTCAGTTTTTTCAAATAAATAGTCGGTGTGGTGAGCACATGTAAAGATTACTTAGTTTACATAGATAACTTTGAAACTTAACAACAGTTTTAAGAAGCAATTACCAATTATAAAAGAAACTGATTGATCGTTTAACTAAATACTTTTAATCTTTTTTTTTTTTTTTTTACAGTCAAGGAACTACAAAACAAAACCAGCGAATTAGTTTTTTTGAACTCTCACAAATACATAAAAGGGCCTCGTTTAAAAGTTTTTTTACCGCTTTGATAATCTTCAGATGAATAGTTGACTCGAGTGTGATAATTTATAAAGGTGAGCTAGTTTAACAAGAAATACCAAATGTTTTAAGAAGCAGCCATGAACTCTAAAACAAAGTGATGGATCATTTAACTCTGATTTAGACTAAATTAAATCCGTCACAGGTGCTCCATCAAACAAAAGAAGTGAAAGCTTAAACTCACCAGCACAATATAGTTCGAAACTGAAATGTAATGAAAGTGCTTTTTTCTTCTCTGTGCCAAATTTTTTTGTGCTTAAATGTGAACTGTTTTCTTCTTGCTAAGAAACAACTTTTATAGAAACATCAAAATTGTTTTTTTTTTCTTTTTACGCTGAATTCCTAATGACGCAGCAAGTTAGAAGCTACCAGTACACAATTAAAAAAACTGCTAGAGGTTAATTGAGTTGAGATGCTTTAACATAATAATAAAAGAGAAACAGGAATTGAATAAAATGACCATGCGCACTTGTATTTGATCCTTATCATTAACATTTAAGATGAGCCTTTTATTTTCCTACAATATCCGCTTTTCATTAGACTAAGTTGAAGGAAAGTACACATTTTTATTTTCCATTAACCAAAAAATTTAGGTCATGAAAACATAAAGATGTTCATCTCTTCTTAAAGACCCATAGTGAGCTTAATTATTTTTCCGAAACCCCAAATCATCATAATCAAATTCGTAATGACTTGAACATCAAAAAACGGAAGTGCATTCCTCGATCTACTGCCTGCAGGAATGGTTTGTATTCCTAACTTTGAAATGGCCGAAGTACACAATATAAGCTTGCATGGCGGGATTAAGTAGGAAAATATAACCATTAAATATAAACTGTTTATCCAAGCAATTGTTTATCAAGTTATTTATCTAAGTGGCTCTGGGTTGTTAATACTAATATCTGTGAAATAGACATGTGTCCAGGGCCGACTCTAATAGTTATGCCGACCTAGGCGGTATGGGCAAATGCCCCCCTTCCTCGTTGAATAATAATAATAACAATAATAATAATAATAACATATTAATAAAATAAAAATAATTGTAAAGTGCTTATAATTATAGTGGGTTTGTAGTTAAATTCAAGCTCGGTTTTCCATATCCAAGCGCTGGTACGCACCTTAAAATTATCTTTTTTAGCATTCAAGCAGTGAATTTTATGACGCTAAAACAGTTATTCATACTTAAAAAATATTTCAGTTTCGAAATTTGCCGCCTCTAAAATCTGCGCCCTAGGCAGCCGCCTAGGTCACCTACCCCAGGAGCCGGGCCTGCTTGGATCGCTCTTGCCTCGTGACATAATTAACATTTATGGTGTACATTTAACTTCTTATGCTTCAATTCGGTAGTTTTTAAATACTTAATTGAGTAAAATTGATTTATATTTGTGCCAAATAAATTGACTTGATTTGTCTATTTTTGTAATTTAAAGTGATCTGTTAAAAATATTTCGTTAACATTAACGCCATTTAAAATATTATTAAAAATGCTTAACCTGATCACTTTAAACTAATTTCGGAAAATAAAGCACTCAAATGATAGGATAATGAATCACATAACGTCATAAAGGTAACGTCGAGGTAAACTTAATCGCTGGTCTGCTAAATCAGCGACCATTTTACATTAAATATGTTTTCTCCTAGAAACGAATATGTGTGACAACTATTTCACATGGTGTATTCCATAAGTTTAAAGAAAATTAGTACCCATTTCTTTGATAATGTTGATAAATTCACCTAAAAATGACAAACCAATTTATATAATACAGATGTTTGCATCACCTTGCAAGCATTACATATGTTTTCATTAAATATGTTTGTATAGATTGTCACATTTTCTGACAGTCTTTCCGTCACACTCAGAAAAAAAAAATAGTGTTACATGGGAACTCATCTGCTGTTGACTTTCTGTTTTATGTTAACTTTAGCATATTAAACAAAATTTAAACTATTTAAGTACCAAACTGAGAACGGAATAGTATAATGCTCCAGTACTTCGTGTTTAGAAATTAATCATGATAACAGTTAATAAACTAACACAGCTAAAGAGGTTTTCACCTGAGGTTTTGTTTTTTAAATTCGAATTAGTTTTTTTTTTTTTTTTTTTGTAATAAACTTTTTAAGTTCAAATTTCACGTAAATTGCCTATTATTGCCTATTAAAGGGGTGAAACATTACTTACACACATTAATATTATATATCGTTGGAAAGGGTAGAATTTTACGCGTTCTACGCAATTTGTTTCAATGCTCAAACTTAAATACGGTGGGAGTTAATTTCGTTTTTATCTCTAACTGTTTTAGGCTTAGCTAAAATTTAGGCACTGCTTTCTTCATTAAACCTATCAGTGAAAAGTGAAAGAATTGTCCCACAGTTTTCTTTTTGACACCACTGGAAAGATCGGCTTTTTCTACTCCAGATCTAACTCGAACTACGGTCGAGAAACTTAGCTTCTATCTCCAAAGAAAAAAAGTTACAAGAAGTTTTAATCAAGTTCGAAAAATCTCATTTCCATTTAAATTATTGATGTTTTATTTGTCGTTGCCATAGTTACATCTTTTCGATTCGTTTGTTTCTTCTTTCTTATAAACAAATTTTAAGGATTTCGATTTTAACGGAAAATCTTGCGCTCAACTCAGTTCAAGCCCCGAGCTAAAGAGCAAAAATATCACTAGAGACCACGAATATGAAGCGACTCTAACGTACACAACAGCAGTTTTGCAATGCTCGGGAGCCTCTTAGCCCTTATCGCAACGCAAGTTGGTACAAATTATTTTGAAACCCGGGGAAGGGGTACTTTTTGTTCAAAAGGGAGCTCATAATGCGTTTTAATCTGTTTCTTTCTAATTGACGATTTAAATCTTTGCGAATCAAATAAGATTGGGAAACAATGATTGGGGGTTGGTGAGAGTTAGCAAGCGGGGGGGGGGGGGAGCAGGGCCCCCTAATAACTGAAAAATAAATAACTCAGTAGTATGAAAGCGCATAATTTGCAAAACGCAAGTTTTGGGGTTACAAAGAATCTCTATAGTAGTGCAGGAAAAGGGATTCAACCGATTTTTCGACTTACGCAAAAGTATCAAACCTGTCTAACCGAACAGACTTGAATCAGCGTTTTTATACGTGGTGCTATTTGTACTGCCGGGAATTAATGAAATACATTTTCGATGTACTAAGCTGTTGTAGCGTAATTTTGATCCCCGATAATGGAATATCCCGTTAACTAGAACTACTTTTCGTGGAAAAATGGCTATTTCACTAGGCAGGCTCGACTGTAGCATGTGATGAAAACTATCCAAATTCATTTAGTAACTCACCTGTCCTACAACTGTCATTGGAGGATCAACTTCGGTGGCACCAAACACATAGACACTGCTAGGGATGAATTGAGGATTGTTGTCATTGGCATCCAGCAAATGAACCTCGACTTTGGCGGGACTGGCTTTGGCGTTCGGATTCACGTTGGGTTTCTTTTCTCTGGCGAAGACTTTCATGCGAATGACGTCTTTAGTTTCTCTATCCAGCTTGCTCGGGTCTTTCACGCTGATAGAACCACCTGATGGGTCGATGGAGAAAGCACCAGATTCATCTTCTAATTCGTAACGGAACTCGGCATTGTCCCCCTGCAAGAAAGTTGTAGTGGCGTAAGTATATAACCAGAAAACCATACGACAGTGTATTATTAATAATAATAATATTAATACGACAGTGTATTAATACTAAAAATAAAAATAATAATTATTATAAATAATAATTATTTTCCAATTAATCAGTGTATTAATGATTAAAATAATTAGTAAAATCTTAAAGAGAACAGTAAAAAATGTCTTTTGGTGCATAAATTATTTGCTCTCATGTACCCGTTATCAAAATATAAGATATTAAAATCTGTTGAAATTTTAGGAACAGTTGCCAAGTTTATCGAGTTTCGGTGAATAATGGGACACAGCTTTCACGCGCTTTGCCGTTGCATGTTCTACCACATGCAGACGGTGAAATCATCAACGAGAAATTGGTATTCTCAAATTCTCGCCAAGTCTTTAAACTTGCAAGAAAAAGGGATCCCAAAATATTCCTCTGCATTTGCTTGCATTTTAACTTTTTTTTCCATTGTTTTTAGGAAGGAGTTCTAATTTTCGCCGATTAGTACGAAAGTACGCTGTTATGAATGAACGATGTTTTGTGTTCATTTTTTGCTGAAATCAATCGAGCGAACCATATATTTTCAAACTGGAGAAAAACTCGAGGTCGTTTGTAAGACAATATTGTTGTTATTATCATTGTCATTCTCAGAATGAGGTTATACCTTTTCAATTGTGTTTCAGGCATTCCATTTTTTCTTCCGATTTCTTAAAGTCCCACATATTTAAACTAGTGGGATTCTAAATAGTGGCAGCGATTGGGGGGTGCGGGGGGGGAAGAGGCCGGGGCTGCCCCGCTTTTTATGGTTCATTTATATATTTTATTTTCCAATTTAAAAAAAAAAGCCAAAATTTATATTAAAAAAAAAGCGGAAATGTCAAAATTTTCGGAACATAATCATTTGTTTTACTTTGTAAATTTGTTTACGAAACATTATTTTGCACAAGCAGTAACTTTTAGTTTATGTATTCATTGTTTAGATATTAGTAAATCAATTGTTTCACTTAAACGAGCCATACTTGTTTAATTGAATTATTACCAAGTGTTTGTGACGTCTCAAAATTCTTTTTGGTAAAAAATGTAAGTCTTAACTCATGTCTAAGTGTTTTTTCGCGGAAAGTTATTGTGTACAAAATTCATCAAAATCTTAAGAAAAAAGTGTGTTAAGTTGTTAGATTTACATAAATTACCACTCATATGTTCTCAAAACCAGCCCTAGCAAAATATTGTTTTTTTCCTCCCTTTCATTTCTTTGTTGCCGCTAAAAATCCTATGACTTTTAGTTGTATTTGTTTTGCCCGCCCCCTCCCCAATCTTTACTCCCAATCGTCGCCTCTAATTTAAACAACAAGCTAATTGAGACAGTAAAAAACAAAGGGATGTAAACACCAAAATGGAAGTTTTGGAGATAACCAGTAAAATAGTAAGAGTAACTCTCCTTTGTTATGGGACAAGAGATGGTAGTAGTATCTGTGGTAGGGGGGGGGGTCCTGCTATACGTACAACATGTTAAAAAAATAATGTATGTATGTCAACCTAGAATCTCAACTGTAAACGGGTTTTACTCAAAATTTCAAAAAACCAACTTCCATCCCTTTACCTCTCACTTGCTCCCTTGTAATAGCTTTTAAAATAGATGTAACAAATATGTTAAATTCTTTGATGATACTTTAATAATTAAGAAATACATTAAAAAAGCTAAGTTCGTATTTGACTTTAAAAACATGCTACTAGGAATTTATTTATTTATTTTATTTATTTATTTTTTGCAGTAATTACTTGAAACTTAATGCGTGAAATTGCTTAACTAAATACACATTTAAAAAAATTATAAATGCATGTAAAAAATAATATATTATGGTAGTTATAATCTTAAATATTAGAAAGAGTCTTAATTCAACTGATATGATGGAACCAGCATCGCTTTCATTTTGCATTCAGAGCAGAGATAAGAGAGAAAAGTTATTGCGTGAAAATACTTACAGAATCTTCATCAAAAGCTGAGACTTGAACAACCGTGAAACCCGGAGGAAGATTTTCCATAACCGTTATGTTATACAGTTCATATTCAAACTCTGGTATATTGTCATTGACATCCAAAACTTGCACATCTACTTTTGCCAACGCCGATCGAAGAGGGTTATCTGTCTGTGTCGCCTGGAATGACAAAGAAACAGAACTGAAAAATCAAGAAATGTTTACTGAAAAAAAAAAAAAACAATACGAATGAAAGCTTTTTAGCTGTTGCTTGAATTTGTTCTTTGATTCAGTGTGTGGAGGGATTTTTGCGTAAAAGGAGTTAAAAAGCTTAAAAACTTTCTGAAAATAATGAGCGATGTGCAGTGTAAATGCTTATTTTCTTTAAAACATTAAACCTATTAAAACTAATAAATTTTCCAACTGCTTTTAAACTCTTGCCCTTATACCCA
Organism: Uloborus diversus; assembly: GCF_026930045.1. Lineage (NCBI taxonomy): Eukaryota > Metazoa > Arthropoda > Arachnida > Araneae > Uloboridae > Uloborus > Uloborus diversus. Next base: position 70,844,717 of record NC_072734.1, read on the forward strand.
GACACTAAAAAGCTTTTTTTTTTTTAAATTTATTTCTGACTAATTAAAGTTCTTACTATGAAGATTGTTGTCAGGTTAAAAAACTTTTTTTTAATTTATTTTTGCTATTCAAGAATTTTCATTAACTATATTTGATTAAGCCATGTTCCTAAAAGCTGTAGTTTTGAGGGCATTTTAAATTACCTCTTCGGATTTTTATTCCACTTTTAAAAATCATACAAAACACACACACACACAAAGAAATTAGAACACTTCAAAACTTATATCAAAATACATAAAAGTAATCATCAATAAAATCAATTATGTCTGCAGTAAGAAGCGTTAACAATTGTAATACTATCCAAAACATACGACTACATCCCCTCCCCAAAGTAATAATGATGATAATAATAATAATAAGGAGAAAAAAAAAAGGAAGGAGTATTTTTTTAAGAAAAGAAAGAAGATAAACAATAGTATTTATTACACCAGGGTGCGTGACAAAAGTTCCTATTACACTGATTTAATCTTCATAAAATTAATTTCTCACGCTTGATAAAACTTGTCTGGTTTTGAAAAAGGAGCAAAAAACCAAAATACCACTAGAGGAGCAAAACAGAAATACAGCCCTTGCTGACTAAATGTTTTGAATGAAATTGAAAATTTAAAACAGTAGCTCTTATTTAAACATTGTCCTTTTGTTTTATTTCTTCCTGCTTTAAAAAAAACAGAAAACGGGATTAAGAATTGCATTTTTAAAAATCATAATTTCAAGTTGTTACTTAATCAGTTTAAAAGCTTCTATGACTCCCGTGCATGAAAAAAAAAATCACATTTTGAATATCATTCAATATAACGAGACGAGATGAGATGACACAAGTTCTAAGGAATTACATTTAGTTTTTATGAAAAATTTAGAATCTAAACCTCATAAGGGATTACATATTAATATTCTTTTCGTCTAGCATAGACTCTTTAGCAGGACCGCCGAGAGCCAAGGCTTGCCCATTGTCAGTTTGGTTACCGGGTTGGTCTTCCTTTCTTCATAAAACTTATGAAATTTGATCTACTCTGATCCCAAACCGAGTCCCCTCAACGGCCCGGGAGCCTTGTTTCCGACTAGGCTGCCGCGGCTTCTCGTCTACCCTGCTCTTTTGAATTCCCGCACAATTTGATTGGTGCATCGACATTGTCCATTGTTTTAATACTATCTATGGTGTAACACTATTGGAATTAGAATTTTCTTTAAGTGAGGAGGGGATACAAAACAGTTCTTCTAAGCAAACATATTTGCATAATAAAACCCTAGGATTGTCAATATGGCTTAAATTCAAGAGTTCCGGCTCTCCATTTTTATTTGTGTAATTTTATTTTATTTAAAACAAAATGAGTTTATAATGACATATCCTTACGCTAAAAATATTTCAGTATGCAATTTTCTTGTTTTAATTTTACTTTCAAAGAAATAAGAAACAGGAATGATTGCTATTTAATACATAAAACTTCGGGACAAATTTAAAGAAATATTTGAGTTTAACCCGGATCAAAGAGCAACTGTTTCTTGCAATCAATTTCAAATCAATACACACATTTTTTAAAAAAATTCCCAGAGAATTATTCGAACACAAAAATCACAACATAAACTGGAGCAGACACAAAGTGAAGTTCGATAACTGTTCCACATTCCAACCAATCTTATCCGTCAACACGATATTTAGGCTCAAATCCGAACAGACCGAGTGAAGATTAGAATATTCGTTTACGCCGTAGCTTAGTGTGAATGCCATCCACGAAACAATGGAATAAATGCAAAAAACAAGCAAAAATAATAACTGAAAGAAAACAAAATGGCTGAAGAAAGTGTGTCAAGCCTGGATAGCCAAGGTGATCAGGCACTTGCTTTCTCACGTGCAAGTGAGAGCGGAGGAGGAATGTTAAAGTGGAGTTGAGATGGACGCCCTCCTGTACCCGATTTTCTTGCCATTACGTCAGCTTTTACTATCCACGAGGTCAAGTGTCGATCTTTTGTGTTCAGGGGGAAGGATAAACAGATGAATATGCGATTTGTTTGCAGAAATCTTCCGATGAGTTAATACCTTTCGAAAAGAAAATACCTAAGTCACGGAATGTGGTGGTATTTGGGTAATATTTTGATAATCTGGCATTTTCCAAATCAGACCATCGAAGCAAAGCACATTTAAGCATAATATTTGCACAACTATTTTATCGTTCCTTTTAACTAAAAATTTCAGTCAATTCAATTCAAAAGACTGACATCATTCTGCTTGAGTGTATTGTAAATTTAGAAAAAAAAGAATTCCACTTTTTTTTTTAAAACGAATTTCCTAAAAATTTCCCTTTATCATTTTAAGACAAATTTTTGGAGAATTAAGGAAGAGAATTAGAATTTAAGAAAAAAAAAGAACACTGTTATTCATTTTTGAAAAATATTTCCGAGTCGAACATTAATAATATTTCGCCATTTAAAATCTTCTAATAATTGTTTTCACTGAAACAGTATGTATGAATTTTGCTGTTGCATGATATTTAAATATAACTTTTCGGCGTTTCTTTTGTGACTTAAAACTGCCGCTGCTAGTGTTTTAGTACCTTAGCATATTTATTCACTTAAGAGCTTTACACTGCATTTTATTGAAACAAAATATTACCTACAGAACTATGTATTAATAAATATTTTATTACTTAAGACAAGGGTGCCCCCTAACAGCAAGGGCGCAACCCCTTAAATATTGCGAATCCCCCCCAAACAAAGCAAGAGCCCCCCAAAATGAAAAAATACCACTCAAAACAACCCCTCTAAAAATTTTAATGGCGTTTTCTGCGCCATGGCCCCCTCCTCCCTTAGGTGGGAACCCCTGTTTAAGAGTTAAAACTTGCTTGCAAAGACCGGAGTTTTTGATAATAAGTTTTACTTAAGTAAACATTCCATAGAATTCAAAGGAAGTCCTTGTCCGTCATTTATTGCTAGTTCTTTTCACTTGAAATAGTAACAAACTTCTGTTTCACTCCCCTATTTCAGTTTTTACTGCACTATTTCATAACCAGTTTATTTTTAGAAGCGTATTCTTCAATTTCCACATGACAGAACAGCTTTCGATTGTTCTATTTCCGGACATGTTATGAACAACGGTTAAAAAAAAAATTTCTATTCCTGGATATTTGGACATACGCCGGCTAGTTTCTTTCTAATATAAAATATTTATCCAAATGCAAGAAACTTAGGTCCAGCTTTAATCTTAAAAATGTTTTTCAACTTTTTTAGATGTCCCTTTCTATTGAAGAGTAAATATTTTAAACCGGAAGTACAGTCTCAGTTGAGACTTGGACAGAAACTAGAAGAAAAAAAAACTTAATTTTTTCCGGGGGGGGGGGGAATACAACTTTTTGGAGAGTTAAGAAGTAAGTTAGAAGCCTTGTAGCCAATAGATGAAAGGCACGATCCACAGTGAAATGAAGTCAGTTGAAAAGGATGGAGGAAAGAAGAGGAGAGTAAGACACCATGATTTACGCGTAAGCTTTTCTCCCAGAAACTATTTGTAAACTCTTATGTTAGTTTCTCTTTTCCTTTATTAGTATGAAATACCTGTGTAAATGGGACCTTACGCCTCTATTTAAGTGCACTAAGAATGTAATTACAAAACAATATAAAGCGTTCAAGAGCTATTAAAAAAAAAAAAACGGCCATTATGTTCCACACGGGACAACTAATATATTTCATCAAATAATGATTTGAAATGGTAATAAAAAAATTTTGTTACTTAAGAAATCACAAAAATATGCGTGATTTCTTATGCAAAACGTTTGCTCATTATCTTTTAAAAATTACTACTTTTCAATATGATCTGTGAGACAAATTTTTCGTAGAATGGTCCTGTATATAATTTTTTCAACGGATTAAATTATTATTTCGCAGCAAATGAGATATGTTTCCTTCACATTGGAATTTTAGCTTTCATGAAACTCGTATGGTCACTTCCTTTAGAGCAAAAATATTACCTAATTCATACCGTAAGTTACAATAGGTTGACTTTTGTCCAGCACCTGACACATTCAAATAAAATTAAATTTAAAACAACAAAATTATTTAATGAAAATATAACTGGCTAAAGTATCTCAAGATCAAATGTAAAGATGGAAAGCATGTTAACCCCTTTTAAATATAATTTTAAAACATACTACAAAATGTTGATATAATTAGAGTCTGATTGTTCCGCACGTATCGGTAGAACGGCCTTTCATTGATTTGAAGAAAGCCTAAACTAATGTGTGTGTTTGCGCTTCAACGCAAGTTTCATTTAAGAGATAATGCCAAAATATTTTTCAAAGAAAAAGTTTAATCTTACTTTAATTTGTACTTCTGTAAAATTTATTTTATGAACTTATTTGGATGGTTGAATATTTGTAGTTTCTGTTCATTTTGCAAGATAAACACACCATTAGTGACCAGTGCTTCAGTAGCGGCCGCTTCAAGGCCTTTATTTTAAAAAATAGGATTCCAAGCCTCCCAATTGATTAATAAGTGTATCTAACGTGCAGGAGGTATTACTTCCTTTTGACACCTTCCCTACCCCTTCCCTAACTTTTATAAAATTAAAAATAATTGAAACATGAAGTGCAAATCCAAACTAGTATTGACAGTTATATAGAATCAAAATTTAAAAAATGCACTGAAAAAACACTGAGAAGAAATCATGGACATTTAGATATTTGGAAAAAAAGTACATTACAAATAAATTATCCCATCTGTCTTTATTTCAAGAAATAAAGATTATTAATCCAGCAAACACTGATGAAACATTCAATGATAAACATTCAGATATTTGGGGGGGGGGGGGAGAAACATCACAATTAAATTATCCCATTTGTCTTTATTTCAAGAAATAAAGATTATTAATCCAGCAAACACTGCCAAAAAGCTATTAAGGGTTTAATAAATTGAACAAATTCAGAGTTTTACGTACAAACGCAAAATGACACTTTAACTAAAATATTGACGATACAACAGAAGATACACAACTCGAAATCACATCAAGCACAACTTCTGAAGCTCCAAATCGGTTTTTCGATAAATAAAAAAAAGTTATTTAATCAGTTTTCCTTCCATTATTGACTGAAAAAGTGATAAATTCCTTACAAGGATCCGTTACTTCGTAGAAAACTTATTCTATTTCTTTTGAACAAAAAGGGTTGATTCCCGAACTATAGGACTTGACAGAGACATGAATCTTAATTCTTTTAGGTGGATAAAAATAATTCTTTTGCTTTTTCTGGAACATTTCCTTTGAAATGGACTATTAGAATAGACATTAGTGTACCATTATTTTGATACTTTTCTTTGTTTTCTTAGTTGTTGATGCACATATGCAATATCATTATGTCTTTTGTCAAAAGTAAATAGAGCCTGTAATTGCTTAAAAATATATTTCATTAGGAATTATTAACTTATGCCGTTCTTCAAAGCAAATTGAAGATCCATCTCTTGATTAAAAAAGTAAAATTTACCTAAATAATTCTTAGGCCCTGTTCACAAGTTGCGTATGCAATGCGTTAGAATCATTGCTAGTTAACACAAACGCATGTTGGTAAAATACCCAGCGATCAAAGAGAGTGGCATCCTCATATAGGTGCCACGGTAGCCTGAAATGCCACACGAAGAAGTGAGGTCCGCTGCGAAGAGTTGGCGGCCAAAATAATATTTATGTAATAGATCAAGTCAAGGGTGCCGATAGAAAATTCTTATTCTTCAAAAGGTGCCGCGAATTGGAAAAGTTTGGAAACCCCTGTGCTAAGAGATTTCCGATGCTGACGCGTGGATTTGTTCAAGAAGATATTGCCGCATTAGCAAGTGACATTTCAAATCGCCGTGTCAAAGCTCTGCTGAATCTGCAGGGAAATCAACGCTCATTAGCATGTTAACATTCCCGAAAATCGCTTGGTGTGTCTGTCACTAACATGCGTTAGTTCTAACCATCGAAAATCTTAACACATTGCAATGCATCACGTCAAAAGGCACTAATTGTTCATATGTCCACAAATTGCTTAGTGTTTAAAAGATCATAGTGACCAGGCCAAAGATAAATTACAAAAAAAAATAATAATAAAAAAAAATTAATTTGAATTTTGACATCTTGAATTCAACTTAGGTTTTTCGCAATTACGAGTGTGTGTGTGTGCGTATGTAGGCGTGTGTGTGTTGTGTGTAGGGGTATGTGTATTTGTGTGTAGGCATATGTGTTTGTGTCTGTGTGCAGGCATGAGTGTGTGGGTAGTTGTGTGTAGGCGTATGTATATATATATATATATATATATATATGTGTGTGTGTATGAGTGTGTGTGTGTGTAGGTGTGTGTATGTATGCGTGTGTGTGTGTGAGTGTGTGTGTGTGTAGGTGTGTGTATGTATGCGTGTGTGTGTAGTATATGGACGCAACCTGGAGACGGTTTTCGCTATAGGAGCATTATAGCCGGTCGACGGTGATGCTGCAGAGGGTGGCGATGGCGGGAGGAAAATAAAATTGTAGGACATCAAAACAGTCAAATGAAAGCAATAAGCAATCGTGATTGCTCATAAAAATTAACATGCATATTTAAATGAGCAAAAGCAACATGTGGACTTTTTTCAAAGATGCAACGCTCCAACGTTCACATGAATGAAGGAAAATTATGTTCGGAAATTTGACTCAAAACAGCACGGGGGGAAAATCGCAATTTTTTCCACCCATCAACAAAAGAGAAACAAGTAATTTTCTAATCTTGATTTTTTTTTTATTGGTTTTGACGTCAGTTAAGAATCCGATCAATCGGGAACCGGTGAACAGAAGTTCCACGAGAAAAGAAAAAATAGTTTCACAAAATACCTCAAAAAGGATGTGGAACAAGTAATTTCACAAATCCAGTTGGTTCTTTAAACAAAAAAAAAAACTTTTCGGTTTTTGAGAATTATAAATGCTAATGAGACTAGCACGAAATTTCAGGTCAATACTTTTCAAGATGACATTTCTAAAAACGAAAATAGTGCATGAATAAAACATTGAAACTTCAATGGCCTGCGGTGATATCAATCAAAATGATTAAAATCTACTTTTCGTACCAAAACAACACTTCAGTTTACAAAGCAGCATCAATCAACTGTCACAAAAAGTGAAAGCAGTACATTCCCGTAGCCAAAATTTCCGATTCCAGGGTAGACAAAATATCAATTTTCGAAACCGTCTAACACTGGAGGTCATCATTACCATACCTTCACCATGCTACAATCATCCACCATGATCATAAATTCAAGAGCGCAAGGTTTCGCTGCTGGAGAAATTATATTGTTTTACGAAAACGAATTTGGGTCACACACGATGGTGATTAATTCATGTTTTAATCTTAACTTGAAGAGACATTGCGTTTTAAATGATTTTGAAGGCTTTACAAGAAAGGTGAACCTTGCTGGGGTTAAATATTTTCAATGGTGACGCCTTTTGTATTCCTTCAGGAAGATGAGATTAGCAAAACAGGCAGAAATGACTCATTTGACCCGTTGAATGAAGGATGCAGGATTCCTTTTGTCCAGGCTCAGAGTTATCAAGTACGTCAAAAGATTGAACTTAACAAATTGCGTCTGTTGCAATATAAGTTTGTGCATTTAGAACTGTAACTTGACCAAGATTTAGATTATAAAAAAGACCTAGTTAGTGAGAAAGCATATTCACAGTCCGATGACAGAAAGTGGTACAGTAAACACCCGATTATCCACGGAATTGGGTGGCTCAAGTGACGCAGATAATAAAAATCATGGATAAACTGTAAAAAGGCTAAAATGAAAGACAAAGTAAACATTGCCCTTCCTGAAAAATTTAGCTGTATTGATGCATAATACTTCCTTCAAACAGTGAAAATACGTATAGTAGAGTGAAAATATTTTGTATTTGCATATTAGAACTTAACATCCTTAAAGAACAAGTGTATGAATGATGAAGAAAGCATAAAAATAACTTAATTAAAAAAGAAATTTACAATTTACAATTTGTCCACAAAAAAAAAAAAAAAAACAACATTGGTGCAGTCGAGCCCGCTTATTAGAATATCGGTTAAGAGAATATTCCGCTTAATATAATACATTTTCAATGCACCAAAACAATGTAATGTGTTATTTTGATCCCGGTTAATGGACTATCCCGCTTAGTTAAATATTTTTCCGCAGCAAAATGGCTATGCCATTAAGCGGGTTCGACTGTATTTGCTTTTTACTGCAAAAACATGTTAATTGACCTGTGAATAATCAGCCCCGCGGGTAATCCGCTCGTGGATAATCGGGAGTTAAATGTACAGTCATTTGGTAACCTTCTACCATGTAGGTTTTTTTTGCACCCTACTTTTCTACTTTTTAGCTATTTTATTTCTATGGTAATAGTAAAAAGTTCAGTGCTGATGCTTCTACTTTATCTTTAAAAATGTAGCAACACTGTACATAGCTCATTGCGGAATCCAATCATTCTGAAATTATTGCTCATAATATATTTAACTATTTTTAGCAGACAGTCTGCCATGCATTATACCCTTCACTCTAGGCTCTGTTCCAACTGAGAGTCCACATAAAGTATGTTTTAATAACATACACGTCACAATTAAACTCAAGAAATATAATTATTGTTATATGTTCAAAGTTGTTAAGGTACGAAAAAACATTGTACAAAACATATGGTTTCTCTTACCTGTATATGGAGCGTTAAAATCGGACTTTTTAAAGATTCTCTATCCACTTCTTTCACAAGATACAGGTCCGCCATTTGATCATGCATTTCGAAGAGACCTTTTTCGTTACCTAAATCGAAACAAAAATCAGCAAATGAGTAAAAGTTATGGAAAAATATTCTGCACATTCATTTATACGGTCATCACATACACGGTGTGCATGTAAGATTTTGACAGAATTAGAGGAGTCTTTGTATCCATCAAACACTTCCTACGGCGCCTAGCATTGCATTTCACTTTTGATAACAGATAAGCTAAACTTAAACTGTCAAGCATTAAATTTTATCTTTTTTTGTCAACTGCTATTTTGGCATACACCCTTCCAATACCACAAAATCGTTGGGTTTTACGTTGGGGTTACGCCGTGAGACGGCGTCACCAGCAACATGCACTTTCACAATTTGGATATCAGGCTGAAGGGAAAGAAATGTTCCCCAGTTGCTTATTTTATTTATGGAAAACTGCAGCGACAATAGGTAATTCGAGTCCACAGGACTCAACAAGCAGGGGACTCCACCTGTACTTTGTGGGTCTTTATAGCAATGGGCATATACATGGGTCCCTCTGATCCCAAATTCAATGTTGAAACCACAAAGCTTCTCCTGACGATCTATTGACTTATTTTTGCAATACCCTTAATGAATTGGGAAAAAGAGTCAAAAAAGTAGTTGATTGTTTAAGATGCTGTTGAGTCTTAAACGGAACTTTGCTCAAGTCCCTATGCGAATGAAGGATGGACGTACTTAGAAAACAACGTGAATCTGTGTCCCAAAGTAAGTTTTCATCGTCCTGATGTGTAATACTGTTAATACTATCAAATCTGTTATGAACATCCTGTACCCAATTTCAAAAAATAAATAAATAAATAAATAAAAACTGGTATTTAAACAAAACGAAAGTCGTATTGAAAAGCTTTGCTGCCATCTTTATTTACACAGCAAAATAAATATTGACACTACAGTGAAACCCCGATTTTGCGTTTCTTAAGGGACTTTGTTAAAAAACGTAAAATAGGGAAAATACATAGCAGCAAAACTGATGATGGGACCCGATGAAGAAATGTTAAATGCAGGAAAAACGTAGGTTTTGGGGGACGTAAAATCGGAGTTTCACCGTATCTATAAAAAGTAAGCTTTTGAATTTTGCTGGAAATTCTTACCGTGTATAATAGAGTACTTTAGCGGTGCATTTACTCCAACGTCTTGATCAAAGGCATGAATTGGAGGTTCTAATGACAATTTCACTCGTATTCTAGCACCCTGAAAATAAATAATACATGGCGTTACGAACTATAAGAAGTAATGCACTTTTAAAAAACTGTTTATTAACCCTTTTTAAATTTCATTTTTAACAACTTTTATAATTTACCTTTAAGTTTTTTTTCTATTAACCCATACTTTACTGTCAGAATCTTAGTTATTTTGAGTAGGAAGCGTTTTTTAAAAAATATTACAGATAAAATGTGGTGTTTGCAACACATAAAAAATGTAAAAATATTTCGCACATCTCACTGAAAATAAAATGTGTAACTTTACTCCGTAAATACGGTGGCAACATTTTGCACTTTGTGTAATTCCAGTAACTAGCTTCCTCCATAGCAATGGAGCAACTTAATTGATAAAACTGGTGTAACGTATGAGCGTTGCACTAGTTTTATCAGTTAAGTGACTCCATTGTTATGGAGGCAGCTAAGCTGCCACCGCTTTTACGGAGTAAGGTTACACATTTTTTTATAGTGTAGTGCAACATTGCCACATGTGCTAAAACTACTTTTCAAGAAAAAATTAAATTAAATGCATGCGCGTTAGCTTAAATTCTTATAGTAACACACTGACAGAGCTCAAAAAAATGTTTTTCGTTTGTGGCTGTGTTGCAATTTAATAGAACTAATAAAAATGCACCAGGAAATGTATTTAACTCGAAATTGACAATTTTTGACGTGGCAGTGTGATTTACTAGTTGAAAAAAAAAATCTGACAGCACAAAAAGCTGGCATTTGTTTTCCTAGCATCGCATTGATATTTCAGTTTTAAAACAGATTTAAAAAATCAAAACAAAAAAAAATCATTACATTGGAGCAGACATAGATATAAAATTTGTCTGTGTGCTGTTTGCTGATATCCATAAACGCGTAACTGAAATTATATTACGAAATAAAATTTCGTTATTATTTAGGTTCATTGTTCGTTTTTAAATATGCTGTAAAAGATAAAATGATAATAAACAAACATTTCATACGCAAAACGCAAAAATATCTGTCCATTTTCAATGTATAGTAAGAATTATTGTGTGTCTTACCGTAATGGCCGCTGCTTCTAGGACGTGAGTTCTGTAAAGTTCTTTGGTGAAAATAGGATTTTGATCATCAGAGTCCTTTAAACGGATGGTCATTGTGGTGACAGAGCTCCTACTTTGAGGGCTTCCGTGATCCTAAAAGAGATGGAAAATTAAGTTCGCAATCACATTTTTAAAGCTTTGTTCAGCATATAAAATCCAAAATCGTGTCATGTAATAAATATTTAGTTATGTACAAAACGTTAAATTTCATTAAAAAATTCGAAAAGTTAAAAGAAAATAAAAAATAAAAAAAAATAATGCTTTACGAAAAAAGAGAAACACAAAATTTTAAATACCATAAAAAGCAAGATTTGTTTTTCATGAGGAAAAGAATGATGTTTCTCAGTAACAGTATTTTTGTACTAATTCGACTGGAAATATTTCTATTTCTATGAAAACGAAAGTCTACCTCTCCCCAAAACAACAGGAATTTAACAGATCGGCCACACAAAAATTTTCAAGGTACTAGACGCATCAAAAAATAGAAGATAATAAGTGTTGGCAACTCCAATCAGAGGACCCATTAGGTTCTGCTTCCCTCCTTCTACAAAAAAACATTTAGGGAGTTTATTTAAACAAAACTAAACCTTCACATTTTCTTATAAAATACTCGAAACTTTATATCTCAACAAAATGAAACCTTAAGTCGATTGTGTTTGCATAGTACTTTACTGTTTATTTTAAAATTATTAACGTATGCTCAGCTTCGTTTGAAGTTTTTCTTTTTCTGTATTGCTTCTAATCAGTTCACTGACTTTATTTTTAAACATACACATGAAATTTATCCATTTCTACAAGAGCAATATTTTCAATTTTTTTACTGCAACTCCTTTGGTGTATTACAATTTATTTTTGAAGAGTAAAGCGTACCAGATTAACGTCTTAAATAAGATTTTACATATAAATTAAGTTCTTTTTCAAGATTATAATCATCTGGTGGTTGGTTTAATGCTAAATAAAATAATGTGAAAAAAATCACGAAAGATTTTTATACGCAAGCATTAAACCATTGAAAATAAGGATAGAGTGTCCTTATATTGGAAATAAAATTGATGTTGTTTAGAAAGTGTTTTTTAAAAAAAAGGTTTTTGCACAATTTATAATCATATAAACAGTAGTTAGAGTTTTATACATGAAAGACTATTACTGTAAATAATGTAACTAGAGTTGATCTAAAATATAAAACGAATTATTTTTTTTTGTGCATATAAATTCATATCAGAACTTTCTGCTCGAAAAAGAATATTTAATTATTTACTTCAATTTTAAAATCATTTCAATAAAAATGGAAATATAATTTGATACACAGATTTTTGAAGATACTTTAAGAAATATATTTTTATATCACAGCCCAAACATTGATATTAACAAATTAAGAGTGTTGCCTTAAAACAGGCAATCAAAAACTTTAACATCATTTGAATGACAAAATGTAGTGCTTTGCTAATACTGTATATAAGGCTAAAAACAACCTTGCATGTCCTGTATTCAGAACGATTAATAACTATTGATTGCATCACGTGTAATTCCGTTTAGCCTTGTCGCATCAAACTGACGTTAAAAAATTACTTCCTATAATATGTTGTTGCTAATTTTCTCGCAAAAACATTTATAACGGTTATTTCATGAAGCATGAGACTACGCACTTAATAAAAATATAGTTTTCCTTTATAGGTTGCTTGGGGCCTTAACGGTAGACTTAATTAACAAAATTTCTTCCATGTCCACTCGCATCGATAATTTAACGGTAAATTAATACAACGTGTTTTAAAAGACCTCGGCCATTTTGAGAAAAAAACTCACTTTCGTCCTTGGCGATGGTCTTTAATTATGATATGGTGATTTAGCTAATAATATGTAAAAGACAGAGATTCAAGTCCAAGGATATTACGACAAAAAGCATGAATGACAAGGCCATGATGACCATAACTATGCCAAGAATAATACAACATGCGCATGAAAATCTTAACTTTGATTCAAAATGCATTTCTTAAGGCACTCTTTGTTTTTTGTGCAATCACGATTGCTTATTGCTTTCATTTCACGGTCCTTGATGTTGTGGTTCCTTTTTCATCTTGGACCAGGGACACCAGCACCACCGCCCACCGGCCTCTGCAGGCGCGGCTCCGAGCACTGCCTCCTGGAATCCGTTTCTCCTGGTCGATGACGTCCATGTACTACACACACGCGCGCTCATACACACACACATACATACATATACACACACATGTACACACACGCTCATACACACAAGCCTTTACACACATAAACACACGCCTACGTGCATACACACAGGTTTACACACACACACACACAATCCTACACATGCACGCACATACACAAAACGATACACATGTAACCGCCCAGGAGGAGGGGTAAGCTTGAGGGGACAGGAGCTGTTTCTAGAAACAATAGCCCCCAATGAGTAGGGCCCTGTCGCAACTCGTGATTGCGAAAAACATAATTTGAATTCAAAGTGTCAAAGTTCAAATTATTTTTTTTTATCAAGTCTGTTGCTTGTCATAGGTATCGTATTTAGCAAACATAGAGGATAAAATGGATATTCGAAAAAGATCCAAGAAATCCCGAGCGCAAGTTCGTCCGGAAGATTAGTACTTTCAGCAAAAGCAGAAATTAAAAGTTACTCTGAATTTTCCTGTCAACTCTGAGGAACAATTTACTTAGCACCTGAAATGTTTAACTTGCTCCTAAAATTTTACAAATTCTGCCGACCTCGGATAATAAGCTCGGAGAAAATTGTAAAATCCGATGTCATCCGATTATTGCTTTCACAGTCGTTGAGATTTACTACCGATTTTTTTTTCATTAAAGATTCTGAATTGTTTTCAGCGTATGGATTTATAAGTTCTTTTTTGGGACTCGTTTTCTCTTTTTTCTTTATTTACCCCTTTCATTACCCAGTTGCTCATTAATAAGTCCAGTATAAATCTCGGTAAGTTGGTTAATTTAAAATTAGCTGTTTTTCCAAGCAAATTCCCAATAGCTCGTTTCGGTATCCGGAGACTTGAGTTTCAACTTTATTTTGAGTAATCATTCTGGAACAGCTATAACAAAGCTACAGGTAATAAACCTCTCATTAAAGCTGAGCGTACCTTCGTACTGGAAACTAAATTTAATTTAGCACACCTGCAATCTGTGGGTGCTGTAACGATCTGTATAGTCAGTACTTGTAGTTTTCTTGTTTTCTCAGACGAACAGAAGGTAAATTTCCATTCACAATGAAATGTGTGCCTCTAATTTTTGCCAAAAAAAACTATTACAACAGTGCACCTGGGGAAAACCGAAAGCGTTTCTTTAAAAAGCAATTTTATCTTCCTCATGGACTATTTCTTTGAAACATAACTTAACGGTAATAAGAACTATTAACTGAAGTGTATGGGTCGATAGAGCTATGAATTTCAAGTCAAAAATTTAACCACTTATCTTAAACTAAAAAAAAAGCCAAGAATTAGCACCTGAGCTCCCTAGGTTTTTTTTCTGGATTTTTTATGAATTAAAACGAAAAAATATATATTTGTCGTTTACAAAAAAAATGTCTTTTCACTTTTAAGTTTATTGTTGGGTACAGATTTTGTTTCTTAAACAGTCCCAAAGCGTTTTAAAAATCTGACTTCCTAGATTTTTTTTCTTTTCAACTATTCAATTTCTGCTGCAGAACTTTTTTCCTTTTGTAACAGAACAAAACACGAACAGAGTGTTTCCTTTTATCTTTTTTTTTTTTTGGAAAAAAAAGTCACAAAATTTAACCAACATTCACAAAACTTTCTGAATATTCGTTGCGATCACTTTTCTCCAGGGCTGCGGAGTAAGAGTCATGGAGTCGAAGTCAGATTGATTTATATGTGAAGGAGTTGGAGTCGGGAGTCAAAGATTTAAAATTCCAAGAGTCGAAGTCTGTGATTTTCCCTCAAAGTCAGGAACTCTACCAATGCTTAGGACTGATTTTGGGGTAAAGGAGTCGGAGTCGGTCAGTTTTCCTGCGAATTCGCAACCCTGTTTTCCCCCTCTTGTCAAACGATAGTTGCAAAGTCTTTTTTCATCCCGAATTTTAGGATTTACATATAATTTTTCCAAAAGACTACAACCAAATATTTTATTTAAAAAAAATAAGCAACCAATTTTTTCCATACTCTTGTTTTCACTCACATTTTAAAGTTCATTTTGTGGTTAGAAATATTTAGAATAACTACTTTTGCACTTTTCATAAAAATATATATTATTGACATTTACTTCTGTTGATTTCTACTGATTTTACGTTACGTTTGTTTCTTTACATAAGTAGTAAATTCAAAATGAGGAGTTAAACAGCTCTAAATATTATAAAAAAGCAAGATTTTTGGAAGCGTTTTTCTTTAAATTAATACAATATTATTATTATGCGTTACATAATGCAAGAAAGCTGTTCTACATAGTTAAAAAAATATTTCCCTTAAATAATTTGATGCAAAATATTTTTGAAGTATGGCTGTATCCTAATATTTAACAAGCAATAAAAAATTAATTCACTTTTTAACAAATTGCAAAATAAATAAATAGTATACGGAGATAATAACTGTACGAATGAAAAAAGAAGTATATCTGTTTGTTCGTATGTTTGTATTTCTCAGAGACGTAAGTTTCTTCTTTTTATTTATTTTAATTTTGCGGACAATTACTGCATTTTATAAAAGGAAAACTTAAGTGCATTTTGGTAATATTTGAGTTTATATTCCTTTCTTATTGCCATTTTAACATCCAAATTAACTTTCATTTTTTTATTACAGAAATAAGTCAACTCACAATTTAAGGTGAAATCATTGCATCAATGGATGCAGAAACAAGTTTCAGTGTGTTTTTTAGTCGAAAATTTCATTGCATAAAACGTTTAAGTCGTGGTTCTTGATTCAAGAGTAAGTTTTAATTACTATGGTAAATCCATTAGTTTGGCAAAAAGATAAATGTAAAATGAAATCAGTTTCTATTTTTTCTCCGTGGGCATGTCAAATACGAACATGATTTTGCTATTTACAGGACATTAAAAAAATTCACTCTTTTAAAATTACTTTCCGGACTAACTAAAGAGTTTTCAGTGGTACGAATAAAATCAATGATAATCACGTAAACAGAAGCATTTCAATGCCATGCAGTAAGATAAACACACGTTTCAGACAAAGAAAGTTTTCAATTATTCCCACATCCTGGCGAAGTGACAGACATTCCAAAGGCAACTTTCATTATCCACGTGATCAAATGACACATGTTTAAGCATATTAGACATCTTTCTTTTCCCTTTCCTTAACTCTGCAGCAAAAAGATCCAAAACTTTTTTTTTTTTTTTTTGAACTTTCAATTTGCTCCGTCCTTGTCCTTATAACGGTTTTGCCCACCCCTTCCTTAATGGTGCGGTTAAATTAATTCGTTTTCACTTCTGACCATCTGTCTGCCCATCACGGGAACATTCTTGCTAGTGTTTCAAGGCTTCTTTGTTTGGAAGCACACCCTTTCTTTACTGACCAATGACAAGAGACCATAAAAGTGAGTAACGGATATTGAGCGACCTTGAAACTAGGAGAAAAACTCCAGTTTTTTGGGTGTTGTGAGAACATGTTTTTGGATGACTAATTAAAGACGTCAACATGGAAATTAGGTAGGAATTTCATGTTTCCGGTGGAATAGTAAAAAGTTTGAAGTTTGCACGGCACAATTAAGCATTCGAATATTAGCTTGTTGTTATTTCTTATTTGTTTTTATTCCTTAGCAAAGAAGAAAGGTAGTTGAGACTTTTAACATGAACGTGGAACTAATTTAATGGAAAAAAAACTTTAGAACTCCTCATTTTAACAATTTATTATTGTTGGAGATATTTTCCTGAAAAGAAAAAATCGCCATTTTGTCTTTGAGGACTAAAAGTAATATTCTTTATGCAGCAATTTCGATTTTAATTTCAATTTTCGAAGAATGTTCGAAATAAAGTGCCTTTTTTCCCTGTTAACTTGCTATGTCATGTGTGGCATTTTTATGGCTTTTTTTTTCTTTTTTTTTTTTTTTTTTGAGTCATAAAAAAAATTTATAATTACGAAATTTTTAATCAACTTTTTTTTTTTTTTTTTTGCTTTTCAATATAATTCATTTCTATTTTCCATCTTCCTTCAATTCAACTTTCAGCGGTTTAATTTGAACGTACTGCCTATCAGTCAAGTTTCATAATGACGTTTCATAAACATGCTAAACTATGAAGTTTCAGTTGATACGTTTGAAAATATATGAAAAAGCATGTTTAAGTTTGAGAATAAAGGTGGATAATCTTATCTTTAAATGTTTGGAAAATTCTCTGCAGAAAACGGTGCATTATTGAATTTACTTAGTCTATAAGACTTGTAATTGACCATTCAACTTTTCTAAAACATGGTTTAACCTTTTTCCAAAATTTAGAGTTACCAAATAAGTCCCAAAGAGCTATGCATGGTAACCTAAACTATCTAACTACACTACAACAGATTTGACGATGCGTTTCAAAACTAAACGGTGGCAACTATGAGGCTATAGTTGCAGATTTTACCACATAGTTGTGCTTAATTGCTAATGATGCACCAAAATATTGTTCAATTTTGCATTATCCTTTGTCGTCAAAAAGATTACACCATTTTATAATTCAATATGCAACCACATTTTTGCAATGTATGACTTCGAATAAAGACAGGTTGTAATATCTTTCGTTTTTTTTTTTTTTTTTTTTTTGGCACATTAACTTTTTAATTTCTTTTATAGAGTAAAACAGCTAAGCAACGTTAAAAGTAACTATGCGAGTACTAGATATTCCAGTGTCACGAAAGTGAAATTATTTCATGAGGGTGCATGTGTTTTATATACAGTAAGAGAGATATTTTAATAAAAAGAAAACAAATAAAAAAAGGTAATTATTTTCTCATATTATTGGATACTAATTCAAAATATTCGAGTATTGATAGTTTAGGTGCACACGTCTGTAAAATTTTTACTTTTACCAAGACACTGGCATAACATAATAATGAAATTAAATAAAAGTCTGCAATCTTCAATTTGACTTAATCCTTGACCATTTAAAGTTAATTTCTTTACCTTTGAGTGTGTGATTTTTAAATATAATTTGAAAAACAAAATTCTTCTTTTCAAATTACTTAACATTAAACAAGATCAATTAAAGTTTAACTCTGTATTACATTTAACTTATAGTAACGGCTCTGTTAAATCTAATACTTATTGTTCTATTTATTTCGTTATGTTGCTTAATTAAATATTAGCTCACATTTATGTGACCTTGTGTAATAAAGTGTGTGAGCTCTTTTTGTATCATTTCTTTCAGATCTTCAGCACAATTTAAAAAGAAGACAGATAAAAAAGTCTAAAGACCAATTTACTCAGATATTAATAAAAACAACTAGTATTTCTGCACTAAAATTTATAATAATAAGTTTACCCTCACACGCGCAATCGCTTTATTTTTTTAAATGCTTTTGAACTTGGAATCACATAAATACATTCAATCTTAAAACCATAGAGCTTGTATATGTTAATGTGAAAGCCCAAAATATAGTAAATAACGTCGTTAGTCGGTTATCAACTCTCATAAACCTAAGACATTGGATGGGGGGACGAATATTTCCGCTAAAACACCGGTGTAAGTCGACATTCTCCAATTTTGGTCTTTCACAGACACATATTCACATACTTTTATACACCGCAGAGTTATATTATTATTGTACTTTCAAGCGTGGACTTTCCCAAAAACCGTATGATTTGTTAGACGACTCAAAAATTTACGATTAATAAAGAATAATTTACGCTAAATAAACTTTGAATTTTAAGTTAAAACATCGAAACATCAATGAAAAAAGTCCAAACTTGAAACCAATCAAACGCTTAGAGAATTAAACCAAACTAGCTAAACTAACTAAAAGTCTCGAATAAAATTTAGTTTGAATCAATATATTTTCAGTATTTGTAAGGAAAAAATGCGATTTTAAATTGTTTATGTGAATGTATTTTGAACATAGTGAAGGAATTTTTTAGTTACAGTATAATTTACTCGTAGTTTATCCTCAGTAAAAATAATACAAAAAAAAAAACGAACTTAAGTAGTTAAAGGCAATTACCAAAAATCTTGAAGTAGTTTCAGGACGGAAAATAAAACTTCTAAGCTAGCTTATAAAAAGGAAATGAATTCCTTAAAAATAACATTTTAACAAGATAACTAGAATCATCGCTATAAAAGAGGATATATTTTACATTCAGCACAAAAGAAAAAAAAAGTCTAGATAGAATGAAGGGAGTAAAGGGCCGCAACCATGACAATAAAGTCAAACGATACTTTTAACTGCCAAAATGAATTCATCGCTTCGTTATTCTTGATCTGTATTCTACAGCTCAATAAGAATCGCGTATCACGAAATCCTTTTATTTAGTTAAGCTTCGGGCTTACTTCTTGGTAAAAACAATTCTTATGGCTATTCAACAGCTCGTAGAATTTCTAAAAAAAAATCATTTCTTACAAAGAAAATTCAGCGTTTTAAGTGACATAAGAATTTTGAAAAAACCACGTTACAGACTTTTAACGTGGTAAGAACATTTTTACACATAGAAACATCGTTTTATTTATTAGGAGCAGCTGACTTGATAGACTATTTTATGTTGTAGAGACGCAAGTAAACGATTAAGTGTTTAATATGTTTTCTTTTAAAGAGTTTTATAAACAAAATGATGAATAATACTTTTTATAAAAAAGCCAAGCTGAGGAGTGCCAGGGAGGCAGCATTATACCGGTCGGATGGAAAGCCACGCTAGTGGCCTTATTCTCCACTAGGCGCTAAGAGAATCAAGTCAAGTCAATACTTTAAAAAACTATACGTGATATCATAAAATAATAAATTTTATTAAATTTTGTAATGGTAATATTCCTGATTCGTCTGATTTGAACTTTTGAGCAATGTTCATTCTAGCTTCCCGATGGAAAATGATTACAGAAGCAATTTATTAATGAAGTATTTTATGAAATGTTTCGAAAAAAATCTCCAAATGGAAACATAGAAGGATTCTGTCAATTATGTAAATAATAATTGCCACGAAGTAAACATAGGAGATGTAACAAATAAAACAAGAACTAAAACGTAAGAAACAAAGCGGGAAAGAAATATAACTAAGTACACTATAAGGAATAAGAAAATATTAGGCACAAACCAAAATAAAATTTCTTAGTTTTTTATAACTAGTCATTAACTTAAAGCTGATAGCTAAAAATTTCTTCTCATATATATACTGCATAACAAAGTTTCCAGTCCGTGTGAAAAGCGTAAGTTAAGAGAACTCTGGGATTCCACCTGTTGTTGGAAGATACTAAAGCTTCTTTCCGAATAACATTTAGTTTGAGATACATTCTTCCAGATTTCTTATTCACAAGTTAATATATCTACTATTACTATTGTTATATTTTGTTAGTGTTATTATAAAATATGTAAATGTTAGTCCGTAAGCGAATATAAATGATAAGTTAAACCTGTAAAGTTGACCACCCTTGTAAGTTGACCACCTGTCTAAGTTGACCGCTATTTTCAGGCACAGAATTAGATCTTACCATATAATTCAACCTCTATAAGTTGACCACCTGCTTAAGTTGACCACTAAAGTAGTGCACCGCAAGTGGTCAACTTACACAGGTTTCACTGTATTCACAAATTCCTTCGTCCTCCTTATCTTTTAAGAAATGACTTTCTGCATCAATTCCATTTTTATTTCTTATTGGATAAATGTAATGAAAAAGTTGACACATGATAGGTATTAAAATAATGCGAAATTTATACCACAAATGTAGAACGAATGTCTTTCATTCAAAAAAATAAATTTATAAACTAAGCGTTAATTGTTGCCACTCGTATTAGAATCTAAATTATTTTCTAGCAGCTCTGAACTAGCTTTAAAGCTAGTGCATTGTTTGCTAGAAAAAGCATTGCGGCCCTTAAAATTTTATTTGAAATTAAAAATAATACCACAGTATATCTATCCTCTTAGCATTTCTTCATTTTCATTTGAAGTACCCGCAAAACAGTAAGTAACCATATAAAACGGTTAATGGCGTTTCTTAAAGTTAGAGAATTTTCTAAACAATTAACTCGCTGAATGATCTAACATATCATTTACAAAACGAATATTCAAAACTTTAATTAATCCATTTAGTTTCAGGGGATTTTAACTTTTAATTTTTTCATCAAAAGACTTTTTCACAATTGGTGACCTAACCATCAACTGAAATTGAACATCTGAGACAAACAGATGAAACTAAAAAATTTTTCGCACAATTACGCTTTTAAAAACCTTCTGGGTCAAAAAGATTTTTTTACAGGCATTTTCAAAATGCCACAAATGTACCACTATTCGAAACTAACTCGACCCAAGAGTAGTTAGTCACAAATGAAACATCAAAGGGTACCTCGAAATTGTGTTTCTACAATCCTTGACGGGCATTTCCATGAAAAGAGCTGACCTTCACCCACGTTTTATGAGAAGGAAAAGAAAACAAATTAAAATATGTCTGCGCGTAATAATTTTTTATACTAAGTACCGTTAGATAAGCAGGAAAAATCGTGGTCTGAATAATGAAATGTTTCTCCCTGGGGCACATCAAAAACAATTTGTATTCCAGGCCTTTCTCTTTTACTCTTTAGAACTGCATTGCATAAAAAGATTCCAAGTCTTTGTGTTCCTTTCATTAGGCATTACAACAATTTGTACAACATTAAATTAGGATTAATGCGACTGAGGAAACAACAGTCATGGTGATTTTGTGAGTTTAGTAAATATGTTTAATAAATAGGCAAGTCGCACAGAAAGGGTTAATGGATGGTAAAATAATAGTATTTTACAAGGGTCTCTACAAGTCCCATTAAGCTTTTTGTTTCCTCTTTGAAGAAACCATTTGATGTATCTTCAATGTGTTTAGGAAGCACTTTAGTACCTCAATAACAACTGGCACTGGCATAGTATTGGCAGAATATTTCACCGTTCTAATCGTTTTTAAATAAGTAATTTGCTTAAAAATTTAAAAACTTTATTTGTGCACTTCATTTTTTTAAATATAAATCAGACAAATCAAGTTTGGATAGAGAGCTAAAAATTTAGTAAAGTATATGCTGTCAATTATTTATAAAAACGATGATCATGTTTAATTTTTACATTCTTTAATATTTCCTTCAAAATATCAGATGTCCAATGTGTTTATTTTATTTATAGTAATTTGTTGGCATAAACTATTTAGACAATATGATATGGAGCAACAAAGATCATTTTTATGTAGTAAAAAAGATTTTTTTTGGGGAGTACTCTGCGCGTGTTTATAATTAAGGGTCATTCATTAATTACGTAAGGGTCCCTAGGGGGAGGTGGGGTTGAAAAAATCTCTACATACCCTAACTTTGGGTGTAGGGGGGGGGGGGTCAAACCCATTCTTATATTTTCCAAGTCAATATTATTTATTAGAAATCGCGCGGTCAAATGGTTTGGCAGGGATCATATTTCATTTGCGTCTAGAGAGTAAAAAACGTATTAGGATGTGCTTGTTTTGCAAAGAATGAATAGTGTAAAATATAATAAAATGTTTGCACTATGTATAGCATGTTTTTTTTTTAAGTAGTATCGCATCTTATACAAAAAAAAGTCAATAAAAAACATTCAGTCTAAATTCCAACCTTTTAGTAAATATTTTTTTTTTTTTTTTGCTCAAAAAGGTTTTTAAAAATAATTTAATAATAGTGGATTCAAAAATTAAAACAAAAATAAAAATCTTTGATTTTTGTCAAACTGGCCGTTTTATTGGAACTGATCCTTTTCTAACAATCTTTTATTATTTTGAAAACCGAAATGAAATCTTACGTAAGAATAGGGAGTGGGGGTTGAAAAGTTTTATGCACAGCTACAAGGGTTAGGGGGTCAAAAATAACCGAAATCATCCGTACGTAATTAATGAATGGTCTCTAAGGTATATGCCGTAGCACAAGAGCTTTTTTTCTTTAGATGAGGGGAGTCATAATATCCCTCTATATATATTGACATACAGGGAATGACTGTATGACTAAAATCCATAAGTCCTTGGGAAGAAAACTTCCAACTTCTACCCCCTCATTGCGATTCAATTCACCATCATGAAGAAGTTTCTAGCATATTGTATGCACCATACTTTATAGTTAATGAGCATTCACAAAACATGCTGAAAGAATTTTTCACTCAAAAAAATTGCGTTAAAATAAAAAAAAAATTTCAAAATCTAAAAATAATTTTAGAATTAAAATATCGAAAGAAATCAATTGGTAAAAATCAAACTAAGTAGTAAAAACAGAAAAATACATTGAACGAAATAATAAATTACTCCTCCAAAATAGAAACACTGGTTGACCGGATATATTAAAAATTAAATTCAATAAATTTATTTTATTAAAATATTTTGAAAGTAAAAATTAAAAACTGATGTATAAAACAAAAAAAGTTAAGAATACAATTATTTTAGGTTCGAAAAAAAAATCACTTAACTGTAGTAGATAATTAACGAATAGTTTTCTTTATTTTCAATTAGGAAATAACTTAATAAAAATTAAAAGGATGTTTGATATAAAACGTTGAAAACAAGAATCCGACAAATAAGTCAAAAATGTAAACACGTTAATTCAACTAAATAAAGAAAGAAAACAAACGTTCAAAATATATGGAAGGAAGGGAAACTGGTCCTAACCAAAAAAAAAATCAACAATAGATTAGCATCGAAAATAAATTATGAAAAAGCTGAATCAACAGTATAATATCCTAAAACTTGAATGCACATCTAATGTTTTAATCGGATGCGTATTTAAAATAAAAATTACGACAATTATTAATTTCTTAAATAATATTAATATTTCGTACCACACTTTTTGGCAAAATATGGATAATGCTAACGAGCATTTTTAAAATGCTACAGACATTTTGCACAAAAGATTGTAGCTAATTAAACTGATAATAGTGACAAGAAGAAATGTAAATTAAACGCACTTTAAAATTTCAACTAAACGATCATTCTTACTATTGTATGCTCTAAAACTAGAGAAAGGTTTTCGCCATTTATTTCAAAGCAATAAAAAACTATTCTCTTAAATAGAAAAAAAAGTACCACATCAATAACTCAATAAAACGTCCGTTACATTTTCGAATCTATTTTCTTCAAGTTAAAAGTTATGACATTAAAAAATCTTTCATAAGAATCAGCAATAGTCGAAAAACTTTGGAACTCAGAAGTTCTTCCGCGAACTTTTTTTGTCATTGAAAGTTCCATAAATCATTCGAGGAATTCAGTCTTGACAACAACATAACACTATTATCTGGCATATTTCTATTGACAGCTTCATGATCATCCATCATTTAACACAATTTGAATTTGCTTGCTCTAATACATTTTTATTACCTTAATAAATTACAATTACTCAACTGCTAAATATTTTCAATCAATAAACTTGATCGAAAAATCCATTAAAATAACTCCACCTAAGTAGTTCAAGATAATTTTAGATGACATGATCTGTACAATGAAAAGGGAATTTGATGAATTGATTGAACAGCAAGCCTTTTTTTCATAGAATTGAGGTAGTCAGATCAATTATTTTAAGAACGTCACAAGCGCAGTAATGTAATTTTTCTTTATTTTTATCTTGACATTGAGTTTTAGTCCACGTAGAAGGTTTGAGAAAAAAAAACAGCGATTTTCAGTTCAAAACATTTTTTTTTTTACTATTTAACATTTAAGGGAAAAGAAATAAACTTTAAACATGTTTACTATGTTAAAACGTCAAACGCGTTTTACACGAAGGGGAAAAAAAATCAAAAAATAGATAAATTTGTACTTATCAGAGACAGACACATACTGTACTAAAGTATTCTAACGATAGAATGTATTATATTTTAGCAACATTAACTTAATTTTGTACTAAAATATTCTAGAAAATAATGAAGCATTAAGGAAAAAATAACATAAGGTTTCGTCTTCTTTTGATAGCTCTGTATCTTTTTATTCATACTTTTTTAGTATGACCAGTTAACAAAAACTAAAAACAATAATGAAATCCAATATTGGAAACTGAAACCGTTTTCCGATGATCAAATGATTGACATAAAGTTGACTTAGATGTTCTCACCACCACAGTTTAAAACGTTGAGTATAGTTAATCAGGAGGCTTTTTTGATGGCTTTTTTCATGACATCTGCAATCGTAAATTTTTTGGCGTTAATAAGCATAACATATTTTAATTCAGTTCTAAACTTTTATTTGTGGTATAACTATTTTTTGGGCTTGTAGGCTGTGATCCATGCAAGATGCTTCTAGCTGACATTTCACCTGATAGGTCTCAGGATTTTCCGGAAAAGGAATGAATTCAAAGAAGTCTGGTAACCGAGCTCAGCATGGATATTCATCTACATTCGACGCTTTGGAGAAGGCATAAATTTTCAGCATTGCTTCTGGTATGTCAATCATCTTAGCCCTTGAAATGCAGGGGCGTGAGCAGAAATTTTAGAGCCCGTCACAAATGACTTTCTCTGTCCCCCTCCATATTGCTTACCCCTATATTTCACGCCTAATTTTAAAAATATTGGGCCCCCATCCGGCTCGGTCCCGGGCCAACAGATGTCCTTTCCCCGCCCCCCCCCCCCCATTCGTTCTGTGCAGAGGTCTGAGATATACCAGGAATAAAAAATCCTAGTTATACCGCTTAAAATCGGACAATAGTTATAGGATTGGCGCTAGCCGTAAAGGAGTATTAGAAAATCTAAACTTTTCAATGGGCTTCATTGGACAATTAGTGCACGTGGAATATAAAAATTTGGTAATTTTTGAAGCTACGCCAAAAAAAAAGAGATAAAAGCCTATTATCCTGTATCCACCAACTGAACAACGTTTCATCGAGCAAAGATTTATGCAAATATCTGTAATGCTCATCAAATCACTTTCTTCCAAAATTGGAGCGTTTAAAATTCGACCGCGACTTTTTTTTTGGGGGGGGGGCACTTAGTGTACATTAAACTATTAGAATGATTGAAAGTTTCAATAGAATGAAAAAAAACTAACAAATCAAGTAAATAAAACAAATCTGCCAAAAACATTAACAGAAAAAATAATGCATAATGAGCGAGAGTGTGACGACGTGAACGATTTTCTTTTCGTCTACCAAATCAGAAAGTAAGCAAGCCACCAAACGTCAATGAATCTCTACAATCTTACCGTGCTTTTATATCGGCATATTTTAATTTCGTTCATATAATTTCTAAAAAGCAGTTATTAACTCGATACAATCAATTGCCACTGAAACAAAAATCAGCTTTAACATTCCAGATCATTATCTCGTTTACAGGAAAGTCTTACTTACCGAAGCCTGAATGCGTAGCTTGAATTCCCTGGAGCCATAGTCATAATCCAATGGTTTGTTTACAACGAGAATGCCCTCGATGGGATCCGAGAGTGCAAACGAGTTGTTTTCATTTCCTCCCTAAAAATGGAATGGGATGATTACAGGCTTTCAATGCTGGAAAAACTTTCCTTACACGATATGTTTATTCAATTATGATTTTTGAGAAGTAGTGATACTCCACTACCACTCTTACTTATTTTTGTTACGCAAAGATTCGTGAGTGATCAATTTCATTCAGAAGTTTGAAATTTCTGCTATTGTGTTTCAGCAATTGCTTTTTTAATTTTCTGTCCAGAAGTTCAAGTAGTCTTCACGTAGATTAAAGCAATGTTTTTCACAATTGAATATTAAAATAATATTTATTTATCGAGAGACAAATGTCTTTCATGGCTTCAATGGGGTTGTTTCCTTCAGTCAAAAGTAGTACTTTTAGTCATTGAAATTGACAGAATAAGCAAAAAAAAAACATGGACCCAGAAAATTCTTTCATTTTCCCAACAGTTATTTTTAAATTAATTTTTTAAAATGTTCCGATTTTGCAAACAAGACGTGATTTTGATGACGTAGCAAATGATGCTCTTTGGCGCATTTTGTACCGATTTCCACATTATAATACTCAAGAAGCGAATTAAAATTGCGCTCTACGCTTGCTAACAACCACAACGTTGCCAATACACGTGAGTAAAGATACGAATTAAATATTTTGCACTGTGAATGGCAACACAGAATGGCATTTCATCATTTGTGATGTCATCGGCAAGAAATGTAAACAATAAAAGATCACCGATTTAAGTTTTTTTAATATTAAACTTAAACAATGTATTTAAAAATGGTTAGATCCTATGTTTTTAAGCATGTTCTTTCAGAAAAAAATACTTTTAAAATATTGGAAACGACCCCGTTATCATTTTAAAGAAATCGGCAAGTGTTTATTTCAGTTTCTTCCTCTAAAAAATGCATGTGCTTCTTCGATAACTAACACAAATCATGTATAGTTACTTTATTCTCTAATGAAACTTCATGTCATTAAATCTAGAATTTAAAACAATTTATGAAATAAGGCATTCTGGTACGTAGGCACGACTATTATTAACAGCGGAATGACTCTGATATAATTAGATATACAGGGTGTTTATCAAGTCCTTGGACGAACTCCCCCCCCCCCCACCAATGAAGAAAATTCAGTGCATATATAAACTTTAGATATAAACAGAATCTTTTTTTTTTAATCCTTACTTAAAAAAGCTTTTTCAGAACGTTAAAACACCGGGGCAGATACAAGAGAAGAGTCTTGGTGGTTATAACCTCCTCTAAACCGCTCGCAATATTATCTATCCTTCATTATTGTTTGTGATTATAATTTAATAATTGCAAAAAGTATGGAAGGGTGTAGAATATTATGCAAATATATTATTACAGTGTCCAAGTCGTCTATGAATGAAATATATGTGTTTGACGCATTGTTTTCAATTTTTTAATCATTTTTTTCGTAAATATTTGAAATAATACTTATTTCCAGTGCTTCTGAAATTTGTTAATAAAGTTTGGTCAATACCAGACATTTATTCTTGATCGATTTGGCGATTTTTACTGACACCCAAACAGATTCAGAAATTTTTCGTACCCAGCACTTCATATTTTTCAGCCTTCGCCCTAAAATGCTAGTCTGTATCCACTCCTTGTTTCTACGCGTGCGCGCATTTGTAGCTCTGAGCCAATTTAGAAAATATTCAACTTCAAGCTATGCTCTACGTAGTCTGAATTGAGTGAGGCTTTAATCTCAACAGTCCTTGTATGGATATAAACTGCCCTACTAGGATTGATAATATGGGTTAAAATCAAAAGTTAGAGGGTGTTGCCTCCCAAAACCCTCCTTACGATTTTTTTCTCTTACGAACAGCATTTTTCTGTTTCCAATGCTAGCGCCGCATACATGCCTTCAGCTAGTATTGTACCGATGAGGTAAAAAATTCAATGAGACAAAAAACAGAATTACAAAAAGATTTAGGTAAAGTGCTTAAATAGTGTTTTTTTAAATAAATTTTCTTAATTAGTTCAAGACGTAATAAATTCCCTGTATTTTAAATACTCCTAATAATAAAAATCATAAATCATCCTCCTTTAATTGCCATTATTCATTTGTTTTAAAAACACTTACCACAATGGAATATGTGACGTCAGAATTTGGCGTGTTTGGCTTGTCCCTATCAATAGCGTGGATACCACGAAATACAGTAAGGCCAACTGGAGTAAGCTGAAAATTGAAAAAAAAAAAAAACAAGCTATTTAAACTCGAGAGCAATATTGTTAAATATCAATTATGCTGTTTATTACGCTTCA
Source organism: Uloborus diversus (assembly GCF_026930045.1). Taxonomy (NCBI): domain Eukaryota; kingdom Metazoa; phylum Arthropoda; class Arachnida; order Araneae; family Uloboridae; genus Uloborus; species Uloborus diversus. Next base: position 70,873,585 of record NC_072734.1, read on the forward strand.
ATGTAGGAGAGTTTAGAAACAATTGCATGTAAAATAAATTTTTAGTTAATGTAGAACAATTAACAATCAGATGGATCTAGAGTTCCATAAAACTACAATTATTTGATCAGCGTAAAGTCGCGCAATTTTTGATTCTTTTAAGACACATTTTTAAACGCAGTTTAATATTTTCTCAGGATTCAAAAAATGATATGTCTAAAATCATATACAAGACTTGATAACAATCTTATTATGTTGAACGTGTATATTGAAGCACAAATGTTTTTTATTTACGTTTTTAATATAAAAATAAATAAGTGGTTAAGTGGATATCAAAAATTACTCACTATTCTTAGATGCAAAAGGCACTGATACTCACTGCATTTAAAACTCAAAACGAAAAAAAAAAATAGCAACTCTTTTTAAAAATATCATCATGCACAAAATAGTGCTAGATGATTTTCATGTTCTTGTCACAATAATTGATAACAAGTAAGCAAACTAAATAGATAATATATGTATGAGTATCTTAAAACATTAAGAGAAAATAACTTATTACATTTAAAGTTTAGTAACAACATTAAAGTTAATGAAAAGGCAAAATAAACCATGCCAAAACTAAATGACTTTTAATAAACTAAAACTGATTAACAGTTAATTTTTGCATTAGGTAAGAAAAAATATTCTAAACAAGAAAATTTCTTAAAATCTTAATTAGTAATATAAATTGTACCTCATCTACATCCAAAAAATACGGCGTATTCTGGAACTCTGGTGCATGGTCGTTGATGTCTTGAATATACACCGTTACGGGAAGAAAAGCTTCTTCCTGTAAAATATTATAATGGTTAAATGATTGGACTGTAATATTCCGGTGTGGAGAAACTAAAATATAAATTATCAAAAAGAAATTCAAACCGGTCAGAAAAAGGGGAATCTTACAAGTATATGTGTAGTAGCGTACATATATGTTTATATAGTTCTACAAAATTAACCCTCCAGAAGTCGCACATAAATATTTTTCTCACACAATTTATTTTCCTCAAGTTTAACAACTCTAATAAGTTTTAAATAAATAAATATCTTTGTTCGGAAAAGTAAACAGTAATCAACAAAGTTTTGACGCACAAAATTAGCAGATTACTGCATAATCTGCAAATTTTGTGGTGTCGAAACGCAGCTTATTACTGTTTTCTAATATGTCTATTCATTCATTTATTACGCGAGAGGGAAAAAAATATTGACACTACAATATCTCCGACTAGTAAATCGGCCCCCGTGACGATCGGACAAAGACTAATGATTTCGAAATAAATGAAGGTTGTGAAGGGAGAGAGACTGGAGAGAATATCACCATTAACCAAATATGTAGTAGAATACCAAAAATACATTTTTTTTCTTTATGGTACAGATTTTTTGCTCACGACGCGAACACTGGAGGTTTAATAAATGTAACTAAATGTTTCATTTGTTCTGCTTATAGCAAATTTATTCAATTTTTCTTTCCCTGATTAATATACTTTTTATAAATAACTTGCCTTTTCCCAGAAAAAAAAATAGCAATTAGGTCTTATTTATTGCATTAAGCAAAAAAAAAAAAGGTGAGTTGTGATATAATCAAAGAGATTGCATTCTGAACAAGATCTTCAAATGCCTAAATACCGTGGAAATTTAGTAAAGCAAATAATCACCTAAAAAATTGCATGCATATGACGCAAAAGATTAATTTAATATAAGATTATTGATAGTTATCCTAAAATACACCTTACAAAACAAATAAATCGCTTATTACTGCTATTTTTGTACTTTATGTATTTTATTTTAAAATTAGAAAATCTGCAGCAAATTTAGCATTAAAAAAAACACTTTTTCTCACGCGTTTACTTTGGTCAATATAAACTTAATAAAAAGGCATCTAGAATTAAGGCGCTTTTTTTGTTTAAATTTATGATTTTAATATCGGTTTCCTTGAAAAGGGCTGTTGCTCAAAAGAACGGGTTTCCCTAAAAATTTCTCAAAAAAAAAAAAAAAAAAAAGAAAAGAAAAAAAAGCAACTGAGAAAACGCAAGATGCGTATTCCAACCGTATCGTGTTATCGTCTTCGCCTGGGAAAAAAGTGAAAATTGTAATACACAAACACTTCTACTTCTGTAACGATAAATTAAATACAATCATGCTCCAAATTTGAATTTAATGAGCTGAAGCAGTTAAATTTAGAAGCTATTAGTGAGAATCTGAACAATAATTAGATCAAGTGAATCTGGATTCTGTTACACATTATCACACAATAAGAAGGAAAGAAATAGATCATTTACAGTGAGGCTTCAACTTAACCGATTTCGTTTCCCACTTCATTTCACTACAAAAAAAGGTATGAATTTGGAACAGCTTGACGATGTTTTTTTTAGCATGTATTTCGTTCTTGATGCACTTGAATCTACTAATAAAGTGCTTTTATTATTTGTTCTGGTATGGAATATTGGAATGAGAATGATGAATCGTTAAGATATTTTACTTTTGCAAATATATCAAATCTGACAAATGCTAAGCATGCATGAAGATCCCAGAGCGACATTGTTAATAAATGCATGAATTTGAAAAAAAAAATGCAAAAAATGGAAGACGTTATCGTCTGCACAAAAAGAAAGATAACAGTAGTAATCAGAAAAGACATTTTTGAATTCACGTTAAAATAAGAGCAACTTTTCTTTGCTGTACTGATCTAGGAATAATTTTGCAAAAACTATGAAACATAAAATTAATGAAAAGACCTATATAATGACGTTCATGTCAGAGAGAGAGAGAGGGAGAGAGATGAACAGTATTTCGTAGTATTAAGTCATTTTGTTCAAAGAATTTATCCACATCTATAGTTATATTTCTACTGAATTTGGGACAACGGACTCAAATAATTATGTCTGCACACGATGGCTATTGCAAAAAATTCCTGCACAGAAAGAAAAAAATCAATAATGGGAATTGTATGTGGAAAGGAATTACAATTGTAGAACAGGTTAAGGTGGCTTGGTACCACGTCAATTGCAACTCAAATCACATTGATGGGGAGTAAATAGAAACCATCATATCTAGAAATCTGTACATGTGATGTTTAAACAATAAACTTTCCCTTGTACCTTTTGTTTGCTTCGAAGTTCAAAACAATTCCTGAGTCACAAAGGAATCTTATTTGAAGGCATTGATGCGAACTTTCCCACACTCCGAACTATCTTTGAATCAATGGAGAACGCGAGGTGTGTTGAAAGTGTGGCAAAAATCACCCAACTTTGTTTTTTGAAAGTTTAAATTGGTGTCAGTTTTGAGTTTGTGTTATTGCTGTCAACGTAACAGTTACCTATTTTTGAAAGCTACTGAAGAGAAAAAAAAAGAGATTGCACATATTCGACGTTTTTGTAAGCGATTATATCGTGGTTAAAAGTGAAACTCTTAAAGTTAGAAAACGGCAGTAGCAAATATTTTGTTCCATTTAAGTTCAAAACAATACGGATGAGATTTTTTAAATATGTTTTGCAATCACGTTAAATGCAACAACTGTAATGCAGATAATACCTCTAAGTTACAAAATCCTCGAGAAGGCTTTGACACCGCCAAAAAAATGTAGCACATAGTACTGAAATGTGTTTTAATATTCCAAATCCCTAAATTGCGACACTTTCAAGAGAAGTTTAAACGTCTCTTAAAAGTATTTTATTTTGACGATCTTTTACTTTATTTTAATACATTTTTAACTTTTGGCTAAACGTGTTTTAAAAAGCTGAACGTGTTTTGGCTTTTTCATAATTAAAATTTTCAAGTGAAAAATAAAATGGAATATTTTAATTTAAAATGTATATAACACATTTAAACCTTTTTAGTGCCAATATCAATATTGGAATAAACACCAATATTTTATTAGTGCTTTAAGTATAATTATATGTTTATGAGTTATCTATCATTGTATACATTACATAAAAATCCAAGAATTATTTTTCACAAAATCTTGTGTAAGTTGAATATGTTTTTTATAAACTTTAGTGCAGAGATAAATCATTAAGTTTCCTACCACACGAATGCAGTTTTTCTCCATAATGATTAACTTCTACTTGATTAAAATTAAATTATGTATATATTTGGGGATGTGAATGACGAAGTTCCAACCAGGGATGCACCAATTAATCGGTAGCAATCGGTAATCAGTCGCATTGCGGATTATTTATAACCGACTAGTTTGGCAAAGTAATCGTCGGGGAAATGCTTTTCGATTAAAATTACTTTAAGTATGTTGAGAACAGGAAACTACTGACTGAAAGACAAAAGAAAATGTAAAATTTTATTGTTTAAAAAAATTTAGGCGGTTGTGAGATAACTGTCTGTCCTGGTTCTACACCTTTTCGCTAAAATTTTTGAGGGAAGACTTCTATTCGAACAAGAAAAAACCATTCATTGTATCCCCTGTTTATGCACATAACTATAACATACATTTTACAATTTGTTTTTAAAAACTACTTCATTCCCATTCAACAAAATATATAATGTTGTTTGTAATGTTTTGATTTTTAAAAGATGCTTTATATTTTATTTTTATAAAAATTGATGATTGAAGCACTTATACTTGCCTTGCGATTTTGATTAAGAATAAATGTCTTGGATTAAGTAACTACTAAAACGTAGAATTGCCTATTGATCATGGGAAACTAACTAATTATTTGAATTTTTATGCCTAGTTAAAAGAATACTATTTCATTAACATTAATAAGAAAATTGGCTCACGGAATTTAAATAGGAGCTTTTAATACTTTTGGAAAACCATAAAACTGGAGAAAATCAATCGTTAGTTGCAAAAATAAACAAACTATTGATTAGTGCTTGACAGTCGGAACTACAAATTCGAAAAAAAAAAAAAAAAAACATGATAATGTAGAAATTGTAGCATGAAAAAACATTATCATTGAAAATTATCGGCAGCAGATTATCTTCTGCCAATCAATCGATCATCCTTAATCGGTCAATTTGCTTATCGGTGCATCCCTAGTCTGAACTATTAAAAATTTGGAGATATCTTTAGGTGTCTGGTGGGTAATGTACTTACTATCGCACGTTTTACTATCGCATATCCAGAGTTGTTCGTAATAAATATTTTTTAAGAACTTATTCTTACACTTAAATGCTTTAAACACATTTTGGTACATTTTTCAAAATTCTGTAAGAGAATGAGCAGGAAGTAAATTCTTCTGCTTCAATAAACGAATAAGAAGTCAATTACTGAAAAGGGAGAAAAAAAATAGCGTCATTACTTCACCAGACGGCAGGGGGGGGGGGAGGGTTGCACTTGCAAGACTTATTTTAAGTTAAAATCTCCCAAGACTTCCAATTTCCTAAAATATCTGCGGTTTTTCTTTCTGTCTCTGACTTTTCCTAATAGCACATACGGTTTTTTCTTATTATAATGGTAATAGCTTTCAAGCAATTCTTTTGCATCCGGCTTTACCGCAGTTAATTTTCTATTAAATAAATAGTAAAGTCATAGTGATTGAAAACAATGCCTAATTATCTCGTTCTAATACCTTATCAAGAGTGTCTTGCATATTTTAAACTTTCGTCTTCTTAAGAATGTCATTGTCTTGGTTATTATTATAAAGATAAGATAAATTTAATTGACACTGAATTCCATTGAATTAAAACTTGACTTAAACAACCAAATTGAACATGATAATAACATTTTGAACTTTTTTGATTGTGTTATACGTCGTATTAGGCAATGAAAAATTTTATCGTTCATCGAAATCAAAACATATAACTTTTAATGCTTATTAATATAGATAAAACATCTCGAATTTGTTGGAAAAACTATGAATTGCATTCGTTTTTCTAATGTGATCTCGAAGAAGCAATTTAATCCAATAAATAGGAGAAACATTGTCTCTAACGAAAACTTCTCCATTACTAAACTTCAACTACAACATGTATACCAAGTAGTAACATCACGTGTTAACCAGCAGCTAAAAAAAATCATTAATTTCATATTATTTTGTCTTAACACGATTTGAAACATTCAGATAGGGGTTTGATACTTACTTCGCTTTTTCCGGGAGTTATGAAAAAAAAAAAGATCTTCAAGTGCAAACAAGAAAAAAAAAATCCACGACTGCTTTTTACGCGATTACTTTAGCACGTGGTTGTGAATGATAAAAAGTACTTCTTTTCTGCCTCAAAGAAGCTAATATTTGATTAACCTCTTGCACGAGTTAACATTTGTAGGTGGGAGTTAACTACGAAAATTCAAGACATAATAAAAGTGCTAATATAAAAAAAATAACTTTTTCAGCAGCAAGTGTCGAACCTGCATTCCTTTCATAATTTACAGCACTCATTAAAGTATTTATGTATGCCGTGCTTTTTCATAATTGTAGTATTTTTAAAGTCTTTAAAATACAAAGCCTAACTGACGAGACGTATGTTTGTGTTTGAAATGTCTAATAGACAGAGGATTATGGGCTAACTACGCATTTCTTGCTTTTTAATTTCAGCTTTACACAAAAGAAATCGCATAAGGGCTCTTCTTAAATGACGTCGCACTTTTTTTCAACGTATTTGGCCATTCCCCCCCCCCCCCCTCCTCCCGTCGTTTCAACTAATTTTTACTCTTCGTCAATCACCATATACCTCCTCTCTCCATGTCACGTTACACTGAATATTAAAAAAAACATATTGCTATTTTAAAAAAAGGTTTTTATGTCAACAGAAAAAAAATAACAGACGTAACTGGTAGATAGTTTAATATTTTATCCAAATCAGAATTTGTTGAAACTCTTAAACTCAACTTATGGAAACATTTTGAATGTTAGAAAACGATGGGCGAAATAAGAAAAAAATACTCTAAATGTCATTCCAGAAACGCAAAAGCAGTAAAACCCATTACATAGTTTATGAAACTGCTAGGTATGTCAAAAATGAAGAACGTTTTTCGAATTAAAATTCATCTAACTTTTTGAAATGCGCAAGCTACTGTTGAATGTAGTTTTCTGGTAGTAGTTATGTATTCACAGCTATTGTTTGGATTGCATCTGCTTGACAAAATTTTCGCGTCAAACTTTGAAATTCTGATGCGGTAAAACAGCGACGCATTTCATTGCAGCTAAATTAATTATCGTTGTTAATTAAAATTTTTCTGTTTGAAAGAGTGCTTCACTGAAAATAAACGTGATTTTTTCTTCAAATAAAATATGCACAACAAAAGGACTTGTGCTGTCATTTAAAATGACTTTTAAAATTGTCGATTTGCATTTTGAAGAAAACTTGAAAACAAAGCGTGAGCTGAAGTATTTTTGTAGTCCACGTTTTATTTTATAATTGAAATGTTTAATTCGCAACTTTTGCCGATTGATTTCTATGTGCTTAAATATTTTTATAAATCACTTGGTGATAATTCAGAAGAAGCAGAACAAATTCTTGGATGAATAGTTAAATCAATATATTTTGGCCGCCAAAAATTTTAAATAAAAAATACAACACTTGAAGTCATTGTGAAATCTTTAAAAATATCAATTTGTGATCTCTAATTTTATTTTTTTAAACATTTCTGGAACAATGAACTTTTATGACCTGAAAAGTTAAACTGAAAACGGAAGCAAAAAATTATTAATTGCTTAATAAATATGTCAATTTGACGTAAAATATGAATTATTTTAAATTAATATTAGAAGAAATTTATTTAGATGCTAGTCCTTTGAGACATTTAAATTTTAGTGAATAAGATTAATACTGAAACTTATCAAAGTAAGAAATTATCTACTCCCTCCTTCCCATTTAAGAAAGAACTAATTAAGGATAGGTGACCTTTTTTTCCAGTTTAGGTTTTCAATTCAACAGCTGCCTTTTGAAAACATTTCACACAAAATCCCATGAATACAACCAAACCTTTAAATTCAAAACCGTGCGTTTTTTGTGCGAATATATTTCAAATTGTGTGGCGAAATTTTTCCTTCCATTTCGTTAAGCACACATTAATAAAATCAAAATTAGATTACGCGAATATCCTTAAGCCCTTTTAAAAGAATTTCAATTCTGATTTTACAAAATGTGCTATGTTTTCCTTCAACTGTTATACGTTTAAAGACAACAGAATGAATGTGTTCAACAGGAAGCTATTCGTAGAAATAAAATCGAAAAAACATCTTTAAAATGCTGCATTTTCTTCCCATCATGAGAATAAAAGTTTTTTAAATCATGTCAAGTGTTTTTATGATCTAATTCCACTTGAATTTTTTTCAGAGGAATCATCTTCTCAATGTCAATATAAAAAAAAACTTTAAAGCTAAAACGTGTATTTAAGATCACACTGACAACGGCGCAAACAATACGTGCGGAAATTTTCCTTCAAATTTAAATTCTTCATAGTGAAAAGAAACTTCAAATTGAGGCTTTAGGCACATTAGATCACAACAAAATTTGACTGATAATGAACACAAAAAGGGAACATTTAACAATATAAAGTATTTTAACGAACTATTTGAATGCAAAATTACTCCCAGAAAAAAATCCTTTCTCTTCAATAATGCTATAATAGAAATAAGGGAAGAAATTAGGACAGCAAATACATCAGAAATCAGAACACCGATAACATAAACAAGACAATTTGATTCACTAAAAGATGAATTTTGCACGCACATCTCGTTGAAGCTGAGTGAGAAAGTATTTATGTAGCCATTATTAAGTTCATATTTCTGTCAATTTATAATGCTACTGAAATTTTCAAAAAAAAAAAAAAAAAACATAGCATAAAAAATCCTCAAATTGGCATGATTTCCATAGAAATTAAAATAAAATACTAAGCATATTATCTTTGACTTGTGCAAACATCATTAGAGCATTTTGGTGTCCAAGTTTTTCATTAGCTTGTGCGCATCGGAGATTTCCTGATGATAATGAGCGTTTCTCCAGATTTTCCCTTCAAATTTTCCTAAGGCTTGTTAACGTATGTTTTCGAGTTAGCAGATCGTATTGCGCCTTAATCATTTCCGAATTTATTTAAAAGTATTCTTAGTAAGCTCGATATATATATATATATATATATATATATATATATATATATATATATATATATATATATATATATATATATATATATATATATATATATATATATATATATATATATTCTTTTTTGTGATTGGTTAATTGAGTTAATTTCCATGTAAGTGTAGTGACTTTGAGCCGTTTGACTTCAAAAAAATAAGTAAAAAAGGTTAAAAAGAAAACTTAAGAATCTCAGTGCTGCACTCACCTGGCAAGGTTATAAAGATAGTTCTATGTAGTCATTATTTTACGGAAAAAAGTGGCAATGTTGTACATAGCTAATTAATACTTCATTCATTAATTCTGAAGTTACTGTTTGGAAGCTATTTAGAAACTTTATTCTGCTGCACTACTTATATTAAAGTAATTTATTTTTGCGTCATATTTCTGACATGGCTCAAATGGATTCTATATAACCATACTAGCCTACTTAAGACCTGACTTCAAAAGTCATTTTAAATTTATTTTATCTTTACATATTAATAGGCAAGCCATTTTTTTTTTTTTTTTTGGTACTGATTTCTCCTCTGTTTGTGTGTCTTTTTGTTCAGTAGCTATTACCGAGTTTTAGTGTCATTAATAAAAATTTTTGAAATTGAACCCTAAAAAACGGAGATATTAATTAAAAACGCATTTTCGTCCTAAATGACTCTTTCTACGTGAACGGATGGTCCAATTTTTTTTCCAAATTTGATATGGTTGGAAGGGTTTTTAAAAAAATACTCCTAACGAAGAAACTGCCAGGGCGCCCGAGGTCCAATAACCTAAATCCACTAGAAAAAAAAAGTATTAGTGTTTTTTAGCTGTCGAAACTCGAAATTTTAATTTTTTCTCTTTTCCATTGTCGAAATTCATTGTTGGAAGCGTGAAACATTTAGTTTTAACTCATTTTTTAAAACGCTCTTTCTACACGAAAATTGCATTTTAGTGCTTCGAGATTGGTATGGTTGGAAAGCTCTCGAGAAGAAGTGAAAAATATTTCTAAAAACGTTGACCATCCGTTTTACGGCTCAAAAACGGAAGTCTGCTAAGATAAATAGAAACGGAGCTAGAAGCAATTATAAGTTAGCAAAAATTCATTTTTATTTTATTTTTCCCGCAACTTAGTTAGCGTGAAGAAATTGCTGGATGAAATGATGTGAGTTGCCATTTCTCGCTTGAGCGTTAAGAAATGAAATTCTTGCATTCGTTTTTATTATGAAGCTTCGCAGGTAACTACTAGCATTTAAAATATTTTCGTTTTGATGATGTTTTCACGATTTTAATATTTAAATAAATCATTTTCCGGAGTGATGGAGGACTTTCAGTTTCGATAAAATCAACTTCTTTAAAAAAATTTTTTTAAACACAATACCTGCATTTGCTATCACCACAAAGAGATCGCAAGGTGAAGCTTGATATGAGTGGCACTTTATTATGACATCCAGTGCTTTTGCATGAACAATTATATGTTGCCACGAGTAGAGTTCGTTCATTTGACTGTTGGAAATTTTATATTTCATGCCTACTTTTACCAAGAATATTGCTCGCACAGAAGTTTTACGTATTAAAGGAGTTTAGCGGTATCATTTCATTCAGGAAGACTTCCATAATTGTGAAATGGGCGAACTTAAACCACTGGTGTCAAATTTTTGCCACCAATGCCAGGGCGAGAAATATTTTTCTTTTGCATTCGTAAAAGAGAGAGAAAATAAGAGTAGATTCGAGTAGAGAAAATATGTCTATTTGCAAGGAGCTGACTAGCTGACTACGAATGAAGTCCCACTTTAAGGTGGAGTTCGTTAAATTGTTACCGTTCGTAACAAGGGGGAGGAAATACATGACAAAAGGGACAAACAATTTGGAGAATGTGACATAAAGCCTTTTTTTGTCGATAAAAACGTTTGTGAAAACAGTGTGACATAAGGCAAAGGGAAGAGGGAGGATAGTGAAGAGTGAAATTTTGTGACAAAGGGTAGATTAATCAAAAATTTTGAAAAGGTCATTAGTCAGTTGTCCCCTAAACCGTGTAAACAAATCACAAACACGATTTTTTTTAAATATAAAATCGCACTATTATTGTGACGTCCAATTTTTTGAATTTACAATTTTTAATGTAGCAAGTAAGATTCGTTCAATTGACTAATTGAAATTTTATGTTTATAATGGCAGAGATCAAGGCAACTTACTTAATAACATTAAACTTTGAAAAAGAAATATTGTTCATGCAGAAGGTTTATGTATAATCTGAGTTTTACAGTATCACTTCATTTGGGAAGATTTAGATTATTGGGAAATTGGCGCTTTTTATCTATTGGTTTCAAACTTTTGACATCAATTGCAGCGCGAGAAATGTTTTTACTTTGCATACGTAAAGAAACAGTCGGGAAATATATATTCGCATACTGTTACCACAAAAAAAGGGCAGTCCACAAATGAAGTCCCGCTTTAAGGCGGGGTTTACGAAATAGTAACAGTTTGTGACAAGGAAGAGGAAAGAAATGACAAGAGGGACATGCAATGGGAAGAATGTGACAACAAGCCTTTTTTTGATCGGAACGTTTATGAAAAACTGCGTGACATGTGACAAAGGGAAGAGGGGATATGGTGAAGTGCGAAACTTCGTGACAAAGGCGGTTGAAAGTGTTGAAAAGTGTGACATCAATTATGCACCGCCCTTTACCATAAACAAATTATAAAGACGACCTTTTTATAAAATTGTGCTATTATTGCGACGTCCAGTGTTTTCGAATGGACAGTTATATGTTGCTACGAGTAGAGTTCGTGAATTTGATACTAGGAAATTTATATTTCTAATGACGAAAAAGCAACTTACTTAATAATAGTAGACCTTTTTATAAGCAATATTGTTCACGTATGTTTCACATATGTAATTGTAAAACGTACGAGTTGTTTTATGTATAAACTGAGTTTTGATGCTTCATTTCATACGGGAAAATATCTAAAATTGGATAATTCGCAATTTTTAACCATTGGCGTGAATTTTTTTCTTTCCAAAGCCAGAGCGAAAAATGTTTTTCCTTTGCATACGTAAAGAGTAGGGAAATATCTACTATTTGTATAGGTTTAGCACAAAGCAACATGGTACCCAAAATAAATTTGTTCAAGCCAAGAATTTGTCGGTCACACCAATTTCTCAATGGGATTGTTTCCTGCAGTCAAAAGTATTACTTTTAGTCACAGCAGCCAACAGTTATCTTTTTATTATTTTTTTTAAAATCCCGATTTTGGAAATAAACCGTGTCTTTACGACGTTACAAGTCATGTATTTTGGCGCACTACGCCATTGCTGCGGAAAATGTTTACGCTTTGCTGTCTACCGTGTTTCCGGGTTATGATAATTTGCGATGTGCGCTAATGGCATCAGTGAATGGCATTTCATCGCTTTTGATGCAATGTGCGGAAGCAAAAAAAAAAATGAATTTCAATTTGCTCACCGATTAAAATAATTGTTAAATAATTATTTTTTTCAAATTATTTAAAAAATGGTTAAAATCTATGTTTTTAAATATGCTTTTTCAGAAAAAAATCCTTTTAAAATTTCAGAAACGATCCCATTACCGAAATATCCCCTTTCATCCATTTATTTTGAGATTAAGAGACAAAACGTGAAATTGGAATAAATTATTACTGTTTGATATTGTGTCTACATACAAAAGATGTATGTTTCCCGATATGCAGTAAACATGAGTAAGAGTAGAAATAAGAAGTTGAATTCATAAAAGTTTTCTCAAATATTCATTTATGAATATTGTCAATTTTTGACCCTGTGCGAACACTAGTAATTATTATTTCTTAATTTTAGAAAACTATTGAGCAGTTTTAAAATGTTTATTCTCTTTTATACGAAATAATTCTGTTATGCTATTAAAATACGCAAGAAACAGTTTAAAATAGAAAAATTGTGGCTTGAAAAATTTCTGTTAGGTGCATGAGCGTAGATTTAAATAACTATTTATGAAAATTTTCAAATTTTTACGATGTGAACCAACTGAAAATTACCATTTTGTAAATGGTGTATGTGTGTGAAACATGGTTTATATGAATTGAATAACAAAGGGATTAAAATACGAATAAGACCATATTCAAATAACCAAAAACTACACCATGGAAATTCATATACACATAATATGTATGAGTAGTATGAGTAGTGTAGAATGATTCCGCAGAACGAGTTTTTAATAATGAAGCGACGTTAGGAACAAAAGACAAAAAGCAATCAAAATAATATCACTTTTTGCATAAAACACAATCTGATCAACTTACCGTTCCAACGCCGCCCTTGCATGTGAGTTTAAACTTGAGCGCAGTTTGCGGATCCCGCTGTAAAAAGGAAATAAGAGTTAACATTTGTTTTTCTTTCGTCACTAATTTCCAGCCAGTAAAACTGCTCTTATTTGACAGTGAAATTTGCTCAGTAAAATCTACAAAATAATCAGATTTAAGTTTTTAAGCTTTGAATACAAAAGAGAAAAAAAAAAGGAGTCAGTCTTGTTGCCACTGTTGCTTAGACACCAAGTTACAGTCGTCCCTTGCTACTACGCGCTTCGACTTTCGCGGTTTTACTACATCGCGGTTTTTTCTAGCTTTTATTTTTTTCAAATATAGTAATTAACCTTTTTCATGTGCTCGTGTAAACTTTTTACTTCATAAGAATAACAAAGTATGTCTTTTAAGTAAGGTGAGCTCTTTTGAGGGGCTATACTTGTACTAGTTGAGTAAGTGGAGGTATAAAATCTCCGAAGAAAGTGAAGGGAATCGCTATCTCATATTAACCTTTAAGCACTAACTGAAAAGTATAAATTACTGTATTAATACTTGGAGATAAATACATTTGTAGAGTGTAAATGGTGTTCAACAATGTACTAGCTTTTAAAATTGTATACGTAATCCCTTTAATGAGGATGAATATTGGGGAGTTTTATGTGTTCTAATAAGGAAAATATTCGGTTTATAAATACAGAATCCTACTTCGCGGAAATTCAGTTATCGCGGTCAAGTCTGGAACGAATTAACCGCGATAAACGAGGGCTGACTGTACTAGCATTATAGTTTGATATAGTTTTTAACAAATATACCAATTTATGCTAAATAATATTTTTAAATTAATGAAAAAAATCGAAAAACGATAGATTTAAAATATTAAAAATTTTAATAGCAGTGTCTTGACGGACAAAAAGGAAAAAAAAAATATTTGTTCTGAGATTACAAGTAACTTCTATCCCAGTCCGAAAACGTTTTGAGTTTTTGGTAGCAGGGTTCGGTGTTTTAAGTTTGATTTAATTCAGTAGTTTTAATCATGATTAAAATCATTAAAAAAAAATACTTTCATCAGGAATGAAAGAATAATCTCTAAAACTGTAATTTTGTATATTTTATATATTGTTAAAATAATTTCGTAATGCACTAAAAATAATTGATCGAGTTAATTATCTAGTACTTAATTGGAAAATATATTCATAGTAGGTTCTAATAATTTTCTATTCATATGACGATTGTGAAAAAAAGGAGTTCACCAGCCATGAATTTTCATATTCCCATTGTTGATTAATGTTTTAATGAAACTTTCATTTTTACTGAATTAGCCTATCGCCATCACGGATAAGTATTTTGATGTAACTGTCACTATATCTGAATTATCGCATGGCAATCTCTGATTTACGCTTTAATGTAGTTTTCATGATAACCACCAAACTCTTTATGTTTTTTTTTTTTTTTCTTTCTTTGAAACTTAGCTTCATTAAAGATCGGAAGAACATAAAAAACGAAGGAGTAAAAACAATGTTCTTTAACCAATATCCACTCCAGTAAATTGATGGCAAAAGGAGTGATGCTTCCAGGAAAATATAGATGATTTTTAAACATCTCGACTTCAAAAATAAATTTTACGCACTGGCAATGTACAAATAAATCTTTTTCATTACAATTTCAATAATTTTCCGCGGTATTAAGTTTATTTCCAGTTTTAAAACCATGTTAATTTCAATTTTCGAAACGAAATCTTTCTAAATCTCGTAATTTATCGGGAAAACTTTCAAGAAAAAGATATTACATAACTCCGCCCTGATACTACCCAGACGCTGTTAGTTGACGCATCTCACTTGCAAACACACGGCGAGGTTATAACTCAAGGGCAATTTATCAAACAGGACTCCAAAGAACTTTTTTTATGAACGCCATATTTCATGCATTCCACAGTTTTCGACAACCGCCAAATCCTCTTTCGATTGCGGAAATTAATGGCTCGTAAATATTAATTGTCGTAGAAGAAGCAACAAGATTTCCTCCGAATGCCAGGGCTTTAATTCCTGGTTTTTTATGATTCAGGCATTGAAAGTTATGAGGTTTTAATATAAATGCACTTTGGTAGAAGAAAAAGTGTTGCGGAGAAAATAAAGTCGTTTAATGGAGCGATACTGTAACTGTAACTTTATTTGGACTCGATGGCTTTTATGGAAAGTTTAATGGAGTGAGAAGACATGCTTTTGCTGCTTCAAGGACCATGAAATGGAAGATAACATATACCTTTCAACAAGTTCATATATTGTGTGTGTATATTTGTAAAACTCTTACTTCCGCAAAAGGTTCTGTAAGTAAAAGGTAAAACAAACGGTTTAAGAGTTAAAGAATGATCAAAGAAGTCAGAGTCAAGTTTCTAACAAAAGAAGTGCAGGAGCCCTATAGTCTTCAAAACATATTTGCACGCGAAAATATCTAGTAGTCCATTAAAAATAATAACTTCGATTTAACGATATCCTTGATTAAACGATAACTTTTACAGTCCCTTGACAATCGTTAAATCGGAGTTATAAACATTTATTTAAAGTTGAGACGAAGGGAAGGATCTGTGCTCCCGTGAGCTCTCATTTTAGTTAAGCCATGTACGATGTAAGGTGAAAACGCATAGAGAGATGAATTCAAACTAGTGTAATGATTAGTCAGTGCGTAAATGAAAATCTTATTTTCCGCAATAAAAGCTTTAAAAAAAATAAATAAATAAAAATAAAAATAAAAAGATTCCCCAACAAAAGAAATAAATTTAATTAGAAAGATGGAGCAAAAAATAATGTTTTCCTATAAATTTTCTTAAGTTGGCAAACATTATATTAATTCAGTTCTTTTTCTTTGATACACATAAAACCAACCATTAAAATTTAAACACAGAAAGTTTCACTCTTAAAAATCCAGCTTATTTTTCCTTCTGATTCTCAAAAGCAAAGAAAATACACTTAACATTAATAGTTTCCAAAAATGTCAACCGAAAAGATAAAAGAAGAAAAAAACAACTATAACAGAAAGACATCTTTAAAAAAAAACAACCGAACCTTTTCAATATCTTGACCTCGAAAGTAAATTTTCATACGTGGATTAATAACTTTTAAAACTTATGTAAAGCATTTTTATCATGCGTAACATACATCTTTTCTAAAGTTCCAGCTTTGAGAAAAAAATTTTGTCGAAGTGCAATAATGCAGCACGTTTTATTTTCCTATCGAGGGAAAGTTTTCAAAAATATTTATTCCCTTATGAATAATTTCTTTTCGAACTTCTCGAAGAATCCAAATACTTGAGTTTGAAAAATTTATTTTTTTTGTACTTCTGAAGAAAAGGGCATACGTCACGCAAAAAGTTTTGATTTAAAGTATTTCATCTTTAAAAAAAAAGCATGCGAACAAGAAGAACTTCAAAACGGGAGCATTGTTACATTATTTTATTAACATTAAGTTGTACTCACATACACGCTTTTATGCATGCATTTTTGATTTATACATGAACAGAGGTTGCGAAATGACCTTTTAAATTTCAAAAATGAAAGCAAAATTTTAGAAAATAGAAATGATGTTTCAAAAATATTTCGAAATGTCACCAAACTTGGCGACATTCAGCGACTTCTCGCTAAATTTGTCACCAAAAATAAGTCGACAAAAAGGATGCCCACTTGGCGATATCTATTAAATTTACTAACTATTAAAACTAAAACTATTAAAATTCTAACAATTCACAAAATTTGTAACAATATTTTCATTGACAAGTATATTTACCCTATCGACGAGATCTTCTAGCGACCTTGCTAACTTAATAGAAACGGTGTGGTTGTCAAGGTCCTCCACCCTAAAAAAGTTGATGTCGCTCAAACTGTTGTCTACTGGCTCAAGCTTGAACTCATGCCTTGGGTAGACTTGAACCCTGAAGATTTCGCTGCCTGTAAAAGTAAAAATAAAACTCGTAAATGCAATAAATGAAACATAAACGCTTACTGTAATATACGATTAAATTGCTTAAAAAATGCAGCTTGTTTGAGGTTGTAAGTAGAATCACAATTAAAATAGATTTTCTGCATTTAAAATGCAAAAAATAAGGTTTCTTGTGATCACCAGTGTAAAAACTGGGCAACTACTTGATGAAACTTAGATAATAGTGCCCAACCTTTCTTAACCCGAAAGCCGCACATCATATTAAGATGAATTTCGTGGGTCAGAACACATATATAATTAAAATATTATTGAAATAGTTTTGTTAAAATGAACAACTGCGGTAAAGGAAAGAAAATTACAAACCAAGAATTGTTTTATCATTACTGTAGTTTATTTTTTAGTACGAAATTTCCATCTGCTTTCAGAAACCCATTGCTAAATTCAGAAAATGCTAAATGGGCGCCACTGAGAATTTCAGCAACGAATCAAACAACGCATTGCAGAGCCTTTTCCATTTCCATAAAATTTTATGCGACTCTTTCCACAAACCCCACAGACATTACATTCATTTCAAAATGCAGTAAAATTCAAAAAAAAATTAATTTGAATTTGGACATCTTGAATTCAAATTATGTTTTTCGCAATCACGTGTTTTTTTGCGTGTGTAAAGGCATGTGTGTGTGTGTGTGTGTGGGTATGTGTATGAGTGTGTGTGTAGGTGTGTGTGCGGGTATGTGTATGAGTGTGTGTGTGTGGGCGTGTGTTTGTGTCTGTGTGCAGGCATGAGTGTGTGGGTATGTATGTATGTATGTGTGTGTGTGTGTGGGTATGTGTGGGTATGTGTGTGTGTGGGGGGGGTATGTGTGGGTATGTGTGTGTGTGTGTGTGTAGGAATGCATGTGTGTATGTATACGTGTAGGATATGGACGCAACCTGGAGACGGTTTTCGCTAGAGGAGCAGCTTCGTGAGACCGGCCGACGGGTGGTGCTGGCAGAGGGTGTCGCCGGTGGGAAATAAAATGATAGCACGCCAAAAACAGTCAAATGAGAACAATAAGCAATCGTGATTGCTCAAAAAAAAATCCTTTTTTAAAGTGACTACAAGAAAAAATGTTGACACAGTTCACAAACCGAATTTGTGATTACAGAAATTTTACGAGAAAATTTTTGGAACAAAATAATTTTTTTATCTTAAAGAACGATTTTTTTTTTCAAAAATATAGTAAGAGGCAGTATTTTTATCTGTATATCTTTATTTTTATAATAGGTAATTTTTGATCTCAAATCAAGATTTTTTTTAAATTCCTTAAAATTGTTTCTCATGTGTATTTTACTCTTCTCATAAGTAATTGACTCACCTCATAAATAGTTATCTTCACAAGCAACTAATTCCTTCCATAAGCATTTTTTATGCTCATAAGCAATTTTTAGGGGAGACTGGGGGTACTTGATCCCTAGGGATACATGATCCCATAGCCAAAAATGTACCAAAATCATTAAGTAGAGATTTGAAACCTAACAATTATATTAAAGTTATACTTGTACATAAAAACTGGCAACATTTTTTTTTTCAGCCATTTTGTTTTAGCTCAAGAAATGATTGGCTGATAATGTCAAATACAAATTTTAAAAAATTCCGAAGTTTATTGTTAAAGTATAGACAGTCTTAAATAATTGAGACATATTTTTAGTAAATTGCCACTGATTATTAATAATAGAACAAGTATGTTTGTAAAATTTGCATATTAGGGATACTTGATGTCTTCGTTTAGAGGGATACATGATCCCAGGGATTAAGTCTCCATATGACAATGTAAACACAATGAAAACAATATAAATATTGTTTACTTAATTGACATTAACTTTAAATATTCAAAACCATGTTAACATAATAAAATTTATCATATTGAGTGATAGATTTGATAAATCACTGCAGTAAATATGCTAAATAATTAAATAATTAGTTCGCACTTGTAACATACAGAACACCTCAAACATTTAAAAATAAATTAAATCTACTGATAAATTATGTTTTGATCAGCCAAATGAGCTTGAACAAGTTGAAATAGATGTCAAATCTTTGTTTGAAAGAAAAAAAAATCATTTTGTTAGAGTTAGATTAACAACAAAAAAGTAAGTTGCCCATTATGTAGACACATTAGCAAATAGAATGCTTAGTTAGATTTCTAGAGTTTGAAATAAGTTTTCTAAAGCGAAATGGTAACATGCTTAATCAATCTATTTTTCCTGAAAAATTGACAAAAGTGTTAGTTAATGAAAATGAATGTGTTAAGTTGCATGCATTCAGATGGGTTGAGCTGAACTAAGAACTACAACAAACGAATTGGTTGCATTTGACTTTTCAGGTTTTGAAAACATATGAGATAAGCTTTCTTTTTTATAAGTACACTGATAGTTATTTTTTTTCTTTCCTCTTTTCAAAAATTAATTCAATTGATCAAATTCTTGATTTATCAAGCTAGACAAGATGTTAGCAAATAAGATGATTTTCGTGCTCGTTATCCTATTTTTTTTTATTTGTTGTAATTTTAGCTTCATTACGCTACTTTAAGAAAATAGTTAATTTTATTTATAAAACATAGTATTTTTTGTCCACAACTGTATTGGGTAATAAGTATCTGATCACAAGCATCATTAGTTCAATAAAGTTGTGTACATTTTTTTACAAATGTCTAGTGAAATTTGAAATTATGTTATTTTGTGCGCACATTATTATAATCTAATAAAGAAAATTATTTTGGTGGGATTAGTGTGGATAAAATGGTGTTATGTTTTAGAAACATTGTGTATCAATCCATAAATTGTATAAAATCCATAAATAAATTGCCGATCTAATGGAAAGTCTATGTCTAAGTGGGATGAAGTATCCCGCATGAAAGGATCATGTATCCCTTGATGTGGGGAGACATGATCCCTTTATGAAATTTTTGAAAAAAATTATTTCACCAAAAATATCTGTTTAATTTCAACTAAAAAAAATACTGTCAGATAGAGGAAAAAATTACCTTTCTTCAGGTACTTAAAAAAAAAAAAAAAAAAAAAAAAAAAAAAAAAAACTGATAATTTGCAGCAAAGAAAAGAATTGAAAACTAAAGTGGGGACCAAGTATCCACAGTCTCCCCTATATCTAATAACTAACTGGTTTTTTTCACGAATAATAGGTTTTTCTCAAAAAAAAACTTCATTTTGCTCCTATATATAAAAAATTCAACTTCTCCAGAAGCATTTTGTTTTTTCAATTTAATTCTTAACTCATTAAATCATCTTTTTTTCGAAGGCGAAAAAACTCTTTTTCGCTAATTGTAATAAATGTGTCCTTTCTCAAGCAAATGAAAAATTAATACATCTCATAACAGCTAGTTTTTCTTACAATTGATTATCTGATAATGAACTAGTTATTCTCACAAGTAGTTGATTCAGCTCTTAAGTAATTTACTATTTTTAACCTATTCCATTACAGATAAACTAATACGCAACTCAAAAATTTTGTTTTTTCTCCTCGGCAAAAGAAAAATATTTCTGTGATCGATATGAACATGCACTTTCTTAAACAAATGAACATTTTCAAGCCTTTTTTCCAGTTTAAATACTAAAAAGATGAAGAATTCTATTCCTAATTCTGCTTCCTAAAAAATTCAATCAACTTAAATGATTCACAACTTCATTCTGGTGGTAAATCTCCATTTGTGCTAAAAATAAGTCTATTATATCTCCCTCATTTAACAAATGGCTCCAACAATCTGAAATTAATCTGCAGTTTAATATAGCGTGATACGGAAAGACACGCAAATAAGACATTATTTAAAACGGATCATTTTGGTCACTCGCTCGATTGATAACATTTGTTTCTTTTTTCATGTTGTTTAATTTTTTTTATTTGCGTTAGTAAAATTTTAAATGCGATGAAATTGAACACTTTTCAGTCCGCCTAAATTAAAATTTTGATTATAGTCGCTACAAAGAAGTAACGTAGAACTAAAATTATTTCGAGTTTGAAGCAAGCACGAAAAGGAAATAACTTCTAAAAATGTAAAACGAAATGACCATGTTTTTTTTTTTTTTTTTTTTTTTTGGTTTCAAAAAATTATACAACCCGAGGTAATTTTGATCATGAGTCATTATTACGTACGATTCATTAATGCCCTTTTTGCATTTTATTTTATAGCATAAATTCAAAAAATCTGAAAAAATGCTTTGATATTTATTGAAAATTACCACTTTTGAAATGTGGGGTAATCTCCGATATCCCATAGAAATTCCACACGAAAACCATGTTAAAAAACATGGCAACAGTCCTTGTTTCCAAAAACTCTACTTTGTCAGAAACAAATTTTCGTTTTATAATTATTGCTTGGGACAAACAAGTGATTCTACCACAGCTTCAACATTGCACGTTATATAAAGATAGAA
Source organism: Uloborus diversus (assembly GCF_026930045.1). Classification (NCBI taxonomy): domain Eukaryota; kingdom Metazoa; phylum Arthropoda; class Arachnida; order Araneae; family Uloboridae; genus Uloborus; species Uloborus diversus. Next base: position 70,895,262 of record NC_072734.1, read on the forward strand.
GACATTACCATCTATCTTGTGAGCCAAAAGTTGCTTTTTCTGCGTGCATTTCTGTTTCAGAAACTAAATATTTAAAGCTTTCAGGGTCTGTGTTCTACATCAGATATGGATATTCATGCTGTAATAAGCTAAGAATTCACGGCAGTTGGACACAACATGGCTCATCAGCCACGTTGCATTCATGAACGTGCGTTAATGTTCAATCACTGTGAAGAAGGATCTCAAGTAAGACAGTAGACTCAACTAGCCATGCACTGACGAGAAAGCTCACTGCGCTGGATAGAGCTGCGACCATGTGAAGAGTAGATATCCGTTATACAAAGTTAAGTTACCATCCATCTTGTATCCCAAAAGTTGCTCTTTCTCGTGCATTTATGTTCAAGCAATTCAATATTTAAAACTTTCAGGGTCCATGCTCTACATTCATACTGTAATAAACTAAGAACTCACAACTGTTGGACAGAGCATGGCTTATAAGCCATGTTGTATTCACGACATGCGTCAATGTTCAATCACTTTGAAGAAGGATCTTAAGTAGGACAGTAGACTCAAATAGCCATAAACTGACGAGAAAGCTCACTGCACTGGATTGAGCTGCGACCATGTGTAGTTATCCGTTATGAAAAGATAGTGGACATTACCATCCATCTTGTGTCCCAAAAGTAGCTCTTTCTGCTTGCATTTCTGTTTCAGCAGTTCAAGATTCAAATTTTTCAAGTACTAAGTTCTGCAACACATATTAATATTCATGCAGTAATAAACTAAGTATTCACAACTGCTAGACACAAGATAGCGTATAAACTATATTCCGCGTCAAAATTCTATCTCTTTGTATAAGTGATTTCAAGTAAGACAGAAGACTCAAATAGCCATGAGTTGACGAGAAAACCCATTTTGCTGGAATCAAGAATTGTAAAAACTTCAATTTCATTTACTACATATAAAACTAAGCTAAAGATGTATAGATGATTCTCTTAATTTCCAAACAATGCCGTCAGACATGCTTCATTAAGTTTTTCAAAGAAAAAAACTGTCCCCGTTTCGTTTGAAATCAATCCTTAATTCTCTCCATTAACGTTCCTTTTCCCCTTAAAACAGAAACAATTGAATTGCAAACTTCAAAAGGAAAAACGGTCATTTATCAATTACAAAAATATCAACTCAAAGAATCCTGATAATTCCGTGCTCATTAGTTAAAAAATCTAATTAATTCTATTTATACACAAATCAATAATAAAAGCATTAGCTTGAAAGAGACTCAGTTCATTATAAAACAACGCGATTTCAATGTTTCCAAACAAAGGACTTTTTTCGGAATACGTTGTTCGTCAATTGTTTTTCTATCCGCTTTAGCTTCCGTCTCATTGTATGTCACTAAGTGTAACACCTTCGTAATAACTGATTCTAATAATATCACAAAAGAGTTTTCTCTGATACTATCTTTTGAAATTATTATTTCTAAATTAATATGTTTCGACAAGATTTAAAGCCCATAAGTGTCATATTGTTCTCAAAGATTGGTTGTTTGGACATTAATGGAGAAATGTATTTCCTATAACTCGTTCCCATTTAAACTTCGTCAGAAAGTACAGTTCGAGATATTAGTAAGGTACTAATAACTGACTTACATTGTTGCAATAGCTAAAGTGATTAATAATTTAACCTGAATTGATTCAAGAATTGTAAAATATAGTAGTAATTGATTCTAGGTGTACCGCCAAAATAATTGTATAATTTTTTTAATTAATATTTTTTAGTTGGATTCAAAACAAAAAAGTGTCACCTTGTCTTTAAGTTAATTTATACTTTCAGTGGATAAATGTCGTTACTCTTTCTCATTTAAACTTTGTAAGAAAATGCAGTTTGAGACACAGGTGTTGTAGTTATAACTGACTTGCACTGCAGCAATGACTAAAGTGATTACTGATTCAAACTGTTTTAATACATGAACCCTTAAGTACAATAGTAACATATTGAAAGTACAAACTCGAAGTAATATTCTCTACTGATACTACCTTTGAATTATTGTTCCTATATTGATATTTTTCGATAAGATTTAATAGCCATTAGTGGCGTGTTGTGAAATTGGTTAATTTATGCATCAATAGAGATGTTTAAAACTTGATTCTCATTTCAAATTTATCAGAAAATGCAGAACGAAATATGAGTATTGCAGTGATAAGTGAATTGTACTGCAGTTATAAATTAATCGTGTTTCAACTGCTGCTTCTATTGCCAAACAAAAAATATTTTATACTGATGCTCTCTTTTTTAGAAATTCGAAACTAATATTTTTCGAGTAGATTTAAAAACTTTTAGAGCCATTCCATGGAAAGCAGACATTTTGTTTTGCACGTTACAGCTTATATATTTCTTTAAAAATAATAATTAAAAAGGATAATTGATAAGATTTAAATGCTTAAGAAATCAAGCATATATTTTGCAATCTTTTTAATCTCTTAAGCAAAAAGTTTTAAGTAAAACTACTACTTTATAATGAAATATATAAGCCGTCACGAGTGGGACAAAATGATGTCTTTTCGTGGTATTTCTCATTGAATGTCGCGTTATTCTCGAAAAAAGATAAAGTAAACATTAATCAATCTATTTCCGACTGTTAAGTAGTATATTAATGTGTATTAATTTAGAAATATATTTACTATCACTGATGGACTATATTTTCTGTTGCTGTTTATAATTTAAACTTTGACAGAAAATGCAACTCCGTTGAGTGTTCATAACTTTAAAAATAAAATTTCTCATCATAAGAACTACAACTTACCAACAGCTATATTTTCGTCTACTCTTTCGAACCTCCGGTTTTCGCCGATAGGGTAAAAGAAGCATGCTGCAAAATGAAAAGAAATACACATTAGCCGAAGAGAAAACAGTTATTAGAAAACAAGATTTATTAACAAATATCACATTTATTCAAACCAGCAACATGTTATTTTAAAGTTTCTCTAAATAACAACTTTGTATTGCGTTAGCACGGTCTCAGTAGTTAATGATATGATGTGCACAAAAGATTGTTGGATTACAGAGGCAGTTATTATGAGCTCAAAATGAATGTCTTTAACTGAAAAACGTTTTTAAAGATAGTATTATAGTTATATTTAACGTAAGTTTCTAAATCTAAATATTATGTTTTAATGCTAATTTAAACAAGCTATTTATTTTAGTGGTTTAAAGCCACAAAATTGTTGTTCTAGAATTGTTGTTATTTAGTGCATAAAATTGAGTACTAAGTAGGTTTTAATTTCTGAACTTTTTTTTATGGAGAATGTGCTGAGAGGGAAAAAAAAGCGTAAATATAAATATTTATGCCATGATAAACTACCTGTAGTTAACAATGCGACTTTAAGCACCATTTTATAATTTCGATGAAAAGGGCATAAAACGAAGAACTGCATTTTTAATTAACGGTATAAAATGGTCCTGAAATTTACAATGCTTACCTTTTAGTTATTTTTTTTTATAAAATGTCAATTACTACTTGCAGTGTCAACCACTGGCACTTTTACCTTAATGAAGGGGGAATTATTTCTAACATGGTTAAAAGTGCAATGTATCTGAATAGACAAATTATTAGATACAGTAACTTCTATGCAACGAGATATAAAAATATATATCGTGTATTGAGTGACACTTTGTTTTTAATGCACATATAAAACCGCATAGAAAATTTTTTCGTTTTCACAAAAGAATAAGTCGCGTAATAAATCCATAAGAAATTAAAAATGAATAAAACAGTTGCACAGTTAAAAGCAAGTTTATTAGCATCCCAAAATGAAATTTAAGCTAGCCAATATGTTTGAAAAAATTTTACGGTACATATTGGTGTAAAATGGAGGACTTTTGCAGACGTAATAGTTCGCATTGCCAAGTAATTCACTTTTTATTTTTTAACAATACAATTTCCTGAGCGGTAAAAGTAGTTACAAGATGGAGGGTGGTACGTTTTACGGAAAACATTCGAGAACTTTTTTACATTGTAGGAAATAATGAAAATTGCATTTAATGGACATTGAACTAAGACAAGCATGTTTGGTATTCTTAATAAAGCTAGAAAGTTGCCTGTCAAGGTATGACGGGTGAAATATGTTTCTACTCTTCTAAATTTGAACGAAGACTTCGTCTGTTTGGTGATATTTTGATATTTGAAATTTTAACCCAAACTCCAGTGGATTAACCCTACACTCCAGTGGATAGCGTTAATTTTCAACCACTTTTTTTGATTTTTCATTCCCCTGAAATGACAGTCTTCCCAGTAAAACTGTTAGGTTACCGGATCGAGTTCGGCCTTGTCACAATAAAGCCTTTCCCTGCATGTTAAACACTACTAAAACATATTATCAAACTATCATGGCGTTCCACGAGTTTCATTGTTGAAACTCGCGGGTTACTCGATTATTGGCTGTTATATATATGAGGATTATAAATGAACTTTTGACTATATGAAAAAAAAACCCAAATAAAATAACTATTCCGTCGCATTTTATCAAATTGTTACAATCACGATCTCGCATAATTATATTTGAATAACTACAGTCAAACCACCAAATCACTGGGCAGTATTAGTCACGTAAATGAACAATAATTGATTTTCTTTAAGCTGCGCATCATCTTCACAGCGAAGAATGTTCATTGTCCAACCACGAATGGGGGTTATGGTTCCGTATGTTTAGAACCTCAACGCATTAAGAGGCTGATGCTTCCGTCACGAATGATTTTAGAAGCATAAGGTATCGATTAATAGGATGCGGTTAGGGATGATGAAATGCATTTCGTGACTATTTGCATTAGGTTCGATATGCCTTTCGTGACTATTTATATCATGTTTTGAAACTTTGCCATACGGTCATCCTCGGAAGCAAATGGCAGTGGTTTCTCTAGTTGTTAGTAATGAATTGAAATATTTAATGAATAAACAAAACTTGGCTCAGCAACGATATTATTAATGTTTTGATTAGGATGCTAGCATTAATTCGATATTTTTTAAGGGTTGGTGGAAAAACTCTTAAGCAAGTTAATGCTTAAAAATAAGAAATAACAACTTATGATCGCACAAAATTGCAGATAACTGCAGACACGTGTTTCAGGGTTACAAAGAACCCCTATTTCAATGCAATTTTGCGCAATTATACGTTGTTATTTATTATTTTTATTTTTTTTAAGTGCAAAGGTATTTATTCAACTTATGTTAATATGCTTATTAAAAGTTTTTGATTCCAGAATAATTCATTTGTAAATGATATGATTATTTTGTTTTGCTCATCTAATGAAATAAAGTTCATATATTGTGTTGTGCACATATTTCTAGGCATAATGATTGTGACAATCATTCGGTTCTGAAAAAAATCTGTTAAAATTGTATCTTACTCCCTCATTGCTTGCGTATCTCCAAGCATGTATGAAGATTTAATCACATTTTAAGAAGGTCCAGATTTCAATGACGAATTATGCAAATTTATTGATTTCAATATGGATTTGCCATTTCAAAAAAAAAAAACTTATAAGGTTTTTGTCAAACAAAAGATATCCCAAGATAATTAATTGATCAACATGCTTTGCTTTTTAACTATGTGTCATGTGTGCTTGATTTTATTAAAAACTAAAATAAAAAGATAAACAGCACGATTTTTTAAAATCTCTATGGAAAGATAAAACAGTTTTGTATTTTTCCACAAGGAATAAAAAAAAAATGTGATTATAAGATCTATAATATAAATCAAGTTCTTTCTGAAGAATGGGTCGCAATGAATGAAAAACCCACTGAAACGTTATGTGTATCTCATTTTCTCACCGAAAGTATTAAAACCTTAACTTTCCATGTTTTATTGCTTTTAAGTGGTCAAAAGTTAGACAACAAAAGACAGTCAGTTAGACAGGTCAAAAGACAGTTAAATAAATAACTTTCACTCGTCCAGTTTACAAGACGAAATAATTACATAACCTTTAAAATAATGCGAATGCAAAAACAGTGATACCTCGATTTTTCGTTTTTCCCGTATTCTACGTTTTTCCCTCAAGTTCCGGTTCTTCCATATAATAATAATTCAACACGGATTATAAATTTGTTTTTTTTTATAGAATTTTCCGCATTTTACGTGTTTTCTGTAAAATGGAAAAAAGAGAAAAAATGCTTTTAAATGAGCAATATTTCTTCTTTTTTGCTTTTTAAATGCTAATCCAAGATGTTTAAACTTCATTATGGAAACAGAAATTCATTCCACAGACTCCTGTCTTCTGTCTGGTCAAAGTATTTCAATCCTGGAAGTATTTCTATCCCGGAAATATTTCAATCCTGCTGCATTAACTTTGAACTCAAGGACTGAACTAACAGTCCACTCTTACTGATGATTTTTAACCTAAACACAAGGATTCGCAACTTAAATGTGCTAAAATAATTCAAAAACGGTATGTGTGTCATTCTCCAGAAAATGTAACTTTTCAACGCAAATATTTTTCAATTTCAAAACCTTTTGTTTTCTTTTTTTCTTTTCATTCTTACATGAAAGTGTTACCTACTAGAAGTAACCACAAACAATGACCCAGCTATGTTCAGTTATTTTGCTCATAAATAAAAAAAAAAAATGCCTTGTTCTCGGAAATTAAAAAAAAAAGAAAAAAACTTTCAATGTTTCAAAATCGAGGCCAATTTAATATCAAAGTCGTAATTTTGTTAAGTGTGCAAACAATGAGGCATTTTAATGATTAGAGGGAATATAATATTAAACTGTCTTAATTAAACTACGGCTTAGTTAGTAGTTATCCTTTTAGTTCAAATGTGTGTTTAAAATAGTGTTAGTAAATTTGAGAATATAATGGCAATTTATAATTTTGGTAGAATGCCTAAAATTGATGCATTTCTCCTCCATCATTTCTTTTCACCTCAGGAATAATGACATTGATAAGGTCTGTCACGGAGGTGAAATTCACGAGGTGAGGAATTTTCCATTTATATAGGCCTAATGAATACATTTTTCAAGGAAATATTTTTTTTCTTCGTTGCTATAATCTGCACACGTTAAGAAATTTATAAACATGTTCACTTCTTTTTTTTTTTTTTTTTTACATTAATTTACATCCCAGAAAATTAAGTTCATGGAGGTCAGAAGTCACAATAACCACGCTTAGTTTTTAAAAAAAAATCTATCTTCTTGTTTTTTGACAAAAATCTTACCACAACTTCTTTATGGCCGAAAATAAACAAGGGGACTCCTTTGTATCATGGGAAATAAAATTTGATGTCATTACTGTCACGCATTAATGAGGAATCGCATTTTGTGTTTAGGTAACGGAGGTGAAAATATATTGTGTGACATGACTCCTTATCCTACTAAAACGAACTAAAATACAATATTAAAAAATTAAATATACTTAAAGAATTAGCATTTGAGACACTCGTGAAAGGAATAATAAATAAATATGTAGAAACTTTTAATTAAACAAGTAATTTAGCAACATAAACACTCAGGTGTGTGACATGCCACGTAGGTGAGAATTCATATGTTGTGAGCCAAGAATATACCAAAATAAAATTGATTATTAAAAAAATTGTTGACAGTTTTAAATAGATATCTTTTTGATGAAATTAAAAAGCAATGTTAAATGAATTTTTCTTTAAAGTTTTTACTGTACAAGGCGTGTGACAGAAAAGTTATACTTTTTGAAGAATGACCCATGTATAACAATGTTATTTTTTTAATAATAGATATTATACATTTCGACAGAGTCGTCTTTACTACCTTAGTTTTTTTTCTGCTTGATTTTTTTCTTTTTATGTATTTCCCGTATTTTACGTTTTTTAGAACAAGTCCCTTGAGAAACGTATAATCGAGGTTTCACAGTATATACATTCGAAATAGGTGCTTTTAGTACGGATAATCACAACTATGTGTTTATAGTTGTAGTTGTGCAATTAATAATATTATTACATAAAAAGTGTTAATAGAATTTTTTTTTAAAAATCAATATTTCATTCATAATTTTCGGCACATGTTACATAAGGATGCAGTTTTAGTTTTAATTTTCTTTTACAACTCACCCTCTTGCTAAAAAAAATGTAGCACAATTTCTTCATCAGAAAAATATCGCCTTGTTCTTAAAATAAACCCATTAAAACACAATAAATGCGTCCCAGTTAAAATACCTCTATCAGAAGAACGAACGCAACATCAACTAGAATTACAATCGTAAATATGTACCTCAAAATGCAAATCGAATCATGAAGTTTTAGAAGACAAATGCAGCGAATATGACTATGCAGTATAAGATCTCTTAGCATTTGGTAATCGTAAGAAATCATCTTAATGGCTTCGTCAAATCATTAGTCCGGAGTTAACATTTTTCATCGATGGTCAATATATGCACGATGTTAATCTATTCTTCGAAGACAATAAGGAATGCTTGATTTTAAGCTAGACCTTAAAAAAAACTTTTCGTTACCAACAAATCATTGTTCAATGCCAAAAGCTGCACGAAATGGTTAAATGGTAATCAGATATAAGATGTAAAATATTTAAAAGAATAGAGATTAAAACAAATGACAAAACATTTTCAGAAGAGGGCAAAGAAAATACATACAAAAGGGGTAGGGATTTTTTATTTATTTATTATTATTATTATTATTTAAATTTTTTTCATGTTCAGGTGAAAGAAGAGGAAGTCGAAAAAAAAATAAAAACAAATATAGGTTTTTTTTTTTTTTTTTTTTTAACTTGCATTTTCCAGATGAAATTATAGTTTTACAAGCAATTTAAAATAATAACAAGGTTATTTTTTAGTGTTTTTCCCTCCCCTTGTAGGCAAGGAATACCTGATTGACGCACTTTGTGATATGCTTCTTGACGATGTTAAAAATTAAATGAAAATATCTTGAATAAATAAAGGTTTTAATTATGTTTTTATTATGCCATTCATACTAACTTGGCTTCGTTTAACAACAAAAATTAATTAAATGCCTCCTTTAGAATAAGGACAGCAATACCTGAAAATACCCTTAACGTTAATATACGTTACTATATCTACATCAAGCGTTAAATACGCTTGAAGAAAAAAGATCATATAGTATATGCAAAAATAAGTCATTTGCTAACAATAATAAGAAAAAAAATTAATAATTTGGTATTCTGGGTTTTTTTTTTTTATATATATAAAATTTGGATTAACACATATACAATTTTTCTTCTACTTTACTAATCAGTCTCGAAAATGTTTGTCCTTTTTCAGATGTCACTTATAAATTAGATAAAAAATTTGAATTACGGGAGAGTTTTCGTTAAATCAACATAAGAAGCTGAAATATATTTGCATTCTTTTTCTATTTATGTCTCTGAATTTTTGTCACTAACGATATTTGGATCATATTCATGTAGATAGAATCAATTTTTAGAGTAAAATAAATCCTACTAATTTCTTTTCTAATTTAAGAACTATTTTTTTATATTGATTTAACATTTCGCTAGTAATAAATATCATCGAATTTAAACATCAGCAAAACTTTACTATCAAAATAGAAAGTTAAAAATCTTACATGCTAAGCAATGTGGTATTTTGAATAACAGTTAACGGTCCGACAATTTTATTTATTTATTTATTTTATTTTTCATTAGGATGTTTCTTGTTGAAATCATAACATCACTGTATTTTATTTAAAAATATTTGCTGAAAAATGTCCCACTTTATAAGGTTTTCATCTTTTTCACGGTTTCAAGATGTTAATGATCATTGATTTGCTTATTTTAAAGATTTCTTCATTAATACATTATTTCACGATTGTGTTTTCACCTTAATGGAAATGTAAAACAAGTCTTTTCATGAAACAAAAAATAAATAACGATCATTTTGCATTCGCAATTATTCAGAAAAAGTCATCAAAAAAGATATTTTATTTCAAACCAACGAAAACATATGAAACATTGAGTAAGTATAAAAAAAATAAACCAATGAAAAAAAAAAAGATAATCCAGAAAAAATGTTCTTCAGAAATTTAAAATGCCATTATTTGGATACATCGTTACCAACTTGACTTCCAATGTCTCCTTTTTTGGCAGACCAAACAAAAACAGGAACTAAAACAAAGGGATAATGAAAGCATTTTAAACATTAGACACCTGCTAACACTTCTCAGTGACAGTCTCAGTACGTGCGTGCAGACAAAATCCTCCAGCGCATCATTTATCAAACAAGTCTTCCCCGAGAAATAGAATCAGTCCATCGCAAACCGTTCCCCAACTAACCCACTGACACGAAATCATCAGTGTTCCACGATGATGACCCACTCGTTCTTTCCTTTTGGAAAGCACCCCTGAGCCTCCCGTCCTCAGACACAACCGAGGGAGGATCATTTCATTATCTTCGCCAACGATCTGGTTGACCAGATTTACGGATGGTTGACCGGTAGTGGTGTTGGACAATGCGCGGACACGTCTTCTGGAATCCAGTAATGAACCTTAGTTTTCTGCTGAGGTAAAGCTCCGTGCTAATCTTCTTGAAGAATTTGGGTAATGATTTCGGGATGGACAAGATCGCGTATCAATTGATCTGGTTTTTCAAAATGAGTGGGTTGAATAAAAATTTAACAGTCTAAAATTTGCTTCAAGGATGATTAAAAACGCATCTAAAGGATGACTGTCAGTGTCCGTGCTAATCAACGTGCGGAACTTGGATAATGGTTTCGGAATCATGGATGGACAAACTCACGTATCTATTGATCTAGTTTTTCAAAATGAGTGGGATGAATAAAAATTTTAGTTTATTTCAAGGAAGATTAAAAACGTCTCTGAAGGGATGAATGTCAGTCAAATAAATTGAGAACATGTACTTAAAGGCCGGTAGCTTGTATAATTATTTTCTATTAGGTTTCTAAGATTTCATTTCTCATTCGAATATGACATTACTGCTCTCTTTTAGACTAGAGGACAACTCTGTGACATTGTTTACTATTGTTTTAGGTGATGTTGTCTGCTCTTACAACTTACTAGGCATTGTCTAAAAGGGATCATTTTCTGAAGGTAATACAATTTATTCATTTTAATTCTTGCTAAAGATTTAATATGAATAGCTAAAATTTTAATAAAAATATATATACCAGCTAAAATTTTAGTAGAACGTTTTGCCAACCTCAGTACTTTTTGAAGTAAATTTACAACTAAGGAATTGGTTCTGTTGTTTTTTAAAATTATTTTGTGGAAAAAAAATAATTTTACATTTTCAAAAAATAGTAAAAATCCATTTGAATACAATTATTTAATAATAAAAAGGATAAAATATATTTCAGGCATGGATGAAAACATAATGTAAAAAATGATGCCTGTCACATAAATTTGCTTTGTGATAAAAGACCAGTAGCTTGTATAATTAATTTTCTTTAAAAAATTACTTCTTTTTCTTAAAATATCTATGAGAACCCTTAAAGTTACAAAGAATAGGGGGTGACGGGGCTCGTTGAACTAGAGGACACGTTGAACCGGTTTCAATTATCTTAACTATTAATCTATATATTTTTTTAATTTATGGCCGACAAGTAGCACTTAGTCCTACATATCCTAGAATGAAATCACTTGGTACAGTTATTTAAGTAGTGTTATTTAAGTAGTGATGAGTAATTTTCAGCAATTTGCAAGTTTGTTTTTAAACAGTTTTCATCAAGATTGCAGTAAATAAATCGAAAACCTCTCTTAAAGTGAGGTCTTTTGGTTAAATTATTTGCAGGTTTTTTTTTTTTCGTAATAAAAAAAAAAGATATCACAGCATTTTTTCAGACTAAGAACCTGGGATATGTTTGTTCAATTTTACTGTGGCACGTAGAACAGAACCAACGCACCCCAAGTAATTTAAAAACTTTTGTTTTACTCCTAAATCTCAACAATTCTAACATTATAACATTAATGCAATTGCTGGTAATTATTCATCATTTCATGTTACAAATGTTTTGAAATGAGAGTAAAAAGATGTAGGAAAAAAGCAATCATGATTATTTAACAAAAGTTATAATAAACTTATTTTACTAAAAGATTTTTGCCTGGTAATAGTTCGACAAATGGTATGATAATTTATGAAAGTATTACACACACATACAAAAAAAAGCTTTGCATTTAGTTTTACTTTATGAATTGAGAAATTTATAAAAAAAATTAATTAAGAAAGGCTTCTTATCCATTTTGTAATGTACGTAAAAAGCTTGCGAACTTAGGATGCTAAAAAAAAAACTATATATATATTTTTTAAATACGTGTTAACTACATTATCTCGATAAAAGAAGTGTATTTAAAACAACCACATCCGTTTTAATACCCCCTGAGCTACAAATTCAGAAGTTGTACTTAAGAAGATCATTTTTCTCTGAAGTGTCAAAATTTTCTACCGGATGTTGAAATAAGACAATAAAGCCATAATGCTAAAACACAGAACCAATTCTCAAACTTCGCCATAAATTCAACAAACAGTCAAGAAAAATTCTTTTGTGAATGTGGCACACATTACACTTGCGTGGTTTAAAGCATCACACACGGTGATAAGTTTACAAGAACAAAGATGTGTTCATTTCAATGTGAGAGATATTTCAAGGAACCTTAACAAGGATGTGGTGGCGGCAGGCTTTCAGTCGCTAAGGAGGTTTGAAATCTGTTAATAACACTGTTTCAAGTTAGAATTAATATCAAAGAAGAATTGGAAAGCTAATCATCTCATGATCTGGGTTATCAAGATCTGAAAGAAATATTATACTGGGTGATGTAGGGTAGGGTGAGGCATACCTATTTAGACAGAATTAAAATGCAAAAAACTTGACATAGAGCTAGAAAAAAAACGACCAACACATTAGCGGCGACTAAGAAGTTAAAAATTATTAAGTTTCATCCGTCAAATAATGCGATAATTTTTCAAACAAATGTTCAATGCTTTCACCGTCATTTAGGAACAACATCTATCTCCGATGGTACACATTTGAAAAGTGTATTGACAGTAATGATGATGAGTTTTTTTTTTTTTTTTTTTTTTTTTTTTTTTTTTTTACCGTCCTATGTTCTGTAAAGCCTTTTTTTCTTTTGTTAATTTCCCATTATGATGATGATTATAATTTATTCTGTGTTTTTATTCATCTTTATCTTAAAATTGTATGAATGTTTGCAAAAAAGATTTTTGACTTGTTTGATAGGTTTTGTTACGTGTATGATTATTTTTGAAACTTTTTTTTTTAAACCGAAGATAGCAAAGCTTGTGGAACGTAGTTTTAGTTTGCAAATCATTTTCTTTCAATTTAAAATGATTTATTCATTGTATAATCATTATGCAATTAATAATATTTCTATCCACACATTTCCGAAAGTTATATGTTTAAGTAAAAAACACTGATGATTTATACGAAAAGACATGACTCTGAAAACCTTTTTCCATAAAAGTATAGTTATAGAATGCCGCAGTATCATAAGTAAGGATTAGCCAGAAATATAAATAAAACCTTTTTAACAATACTTCCTGCAATTTGTGGCCATGAGTTAGTCCTAAGTAAATTTTCAAAATGTTAACTTAGTATTTATCATATTTTATTTCGTTTTTCTATTTTGTGTTATTTATTTAGAAGAATGAAAAGCTTCGTTATAGGAAGAGCACAAGTATTCTTGAATAAGTATGTATACCATTAAAAATAATGATAAATGACATTATAAACACTTCATTTGACCATTAATATCATCTATGGCATCTTAGTTCTGCAAAAGTCGAAAAAGATAAAGAGTTGCGTATTTATACTCAATGAAAAACACCGCAATAACGCATCTATCACACGCTTAAAAGACTTCCTTTTCATTTCTCAAAGGATTAAAAACATTGCTACCAATCAAAAATGGAGCTCACTTCCATTTATCTGAAGAAAAACGCATCAATATCTTAGCTTTAGAGCAAAATGATTTAAAACTACGAGCACTTCGAGTGTTTCAGAAAAACGACGCGCAATAAAAATAATTCAGTTTTTATTCCTCCACCAACAGCAAAAATAATCTTTCTTCGACAGGTTAAAATGTAAGCTTTTAACGTTGGACATTAGCATAACCTTTCTAGAGAGTTACAACGTTTTGAGGAATATACTTTGTTTTCTCATATGCCGCGACGAAAAATATCAATCTAACTACTATTTTGGATCTCACAAAACGTGTGCGCTCGGCAATGCATTAATTAGTGATTTTGTTATTATATCAAATTTTTTCAATTATCTTAATTTGTTTTCTTCATAAATTTAAATTTATTTTCATTATCAAAGTTTTAACGTTTTAAAATTCTTCAGAAAACTCAACCTTTTCAAAAAAAATTTAAATTTTTCTTGAATTTGTTTCAAAATTCAAGAAAATTTTTCTTCGAAGAATTAGAGAATTAATGATTTTTCTTAAAGAGCAGTAGAAGGCCTCATATAAATAAAGGATTGAAATCACCCTGCTAACATTCAATTTATCATACAATTTCAAGAATTGGTGATGATCGATTCGTGCATATGTAAATGCGAAAACAAGAAGTTCCGTCTAAAACTAAACGAGCGGACTTTCCCGTATACCTATACTACTTTCTAGTATCTGATCAAAATTCTCAAAAATAGCTAAAATGGCAAAATTTTTTAAACATATTTTTTAATAATTTAAGCTGATTTCTAGGAATAAATTATGCTTCATTCATCAAAAAAATTAGATGCGTAAAAAATAAATAAATAAATAAACGAACAAAAAAAATAGCAGCACCTTTTAACCAAAGCAGCTAATACACTTTTTTCCATTGAAAAAATTCTTTAACCGCTTTAAAAACGAAAAAATAATATTTAAAATTAATAAGCTCATTAAAATAAATACATCATATCAACAGAAAAAAAATCTTGTTTATTTTTCCCCTGTTGCTAAAAATAATTTTTAAATGAATTAATGCACTTACCAAAACAAATAAAAACAATAAAATATCGACTTAAAGAAATAATTTTCATTGTCAAAAAAAAAACGTCTCCGCACATTTTTATGCAGAAACATAAATGACTTCGAGCTTATCCGCCGAAAATTAAATACCGAAATTAAAACTTTAGAGTGAAACTAAAACCAAGTTATATTAACAATAATTATTTCACAGTTAAAACCATGGCTGCGGAGTCGGAGTTGGAGTCAATCTCATTTTGGGATAAAGGAGTAGGAGTCGAATAAGAATCGGAGTCAGTCATTTTTCCTCCGTGTATAAATTTTTGCCAAAGCTACGAAGTCAGAGTCGAAGTCGGGGAGTCGGAGTCCGACTAACTGTTGGGCACAGGATTCGGAGTCGGAGTCAGGTGCCCCTAAATTCTCAGAGTCGGAGCCTGGAGTTTGTCGTCCAGAGCTATTTGCAACAAAATTTGTGTGAAGTTAATCCATCTTCAAGAACGGAATCTACATTGACTTTCAGTTTCCCCGTAGATGC
Organism: Uloborus diversus; assembly: GCF_026930045.1. Taxonomy (NCBI): domain Eukaryota; kingdom Metazoa; phylum Arthropoda; class Arachnida; order Araneae; family Uloboridae; genus Uloborus; species Uloborus diversus. Next base: position 70,910,691 of record NC_072734.1, read on the forward strand.
TAATGTTAAGGGACTTGAACTGTTCAAAATTGAACGGAAAATTGTTCAAATCAAAAAGATATTTTATATACAAGATTTTCATCAAAAGCTTTTTCCTACAAAGTTTGTTTGAAGGAAATTCTCCTCACAGTTCGGAATTGCCTTGAATTTCTCCGTAGGCGCTAATGTTAAGTTTTTTTGAACTGTCCAGAATTGAACAAAAAATAGTTCCAATCAAAAGGTGAAATATAGGAATGAAGTGTTCTCGCCGAGATCTTTCGAACAAACAAAAAGATGTTCAAATCGGACTATTCACTCAAAAGTTATTAGGGGGGGGGGAGACAGACCGACAAAAATTTTCCCCACAAGTATTTCCAAGACCCCATCTCAATACCCTACTTTTGTAATATTTTCAAGATGCATTAAGCCTTCTTTCATGCTTTTTTCTTCTTTCTCTGACTTTTACTGGGAAAGTAGGCTATAAAATAGCGAAAAAACTCAAGTAAGCTTCGCATATAATTAAAACCTTTAATCTTGTTACAAATAATTCGTCTTTTCTACAGGTAAATAATTTTTCAAGTATTTACATAGACCGTTACATTATTTTCTAATGTATAGCATTGCAACTAGCAAAGCAGGATGATTCAATAAATTGCGAAAATTCTGTTGCTAAATAAATTTTAAATTACCTATGAATTAAACTCAAAATTTTATTACTCTCTGGTTGAAGTAAAAAGTTTTTTCAATATTTTGTTCAATACACTTGTTTTCTTCACATCTTCAGCAAGTTAAGTACGTTGCTTTTAAGACATTCCACAATTTAACTTAGGAATGCGAATTAAAAGGCTCTCTAAACAGTTTTCAAAAGCTTTACCGTAAGTAAGCCTGTCACTTAGATGGTTCAGAAAGGAACATTTACCACTCTCCCTCTGGATTTGGGAAGCCAATGTATTTACACATACGTGGCGTGTTTTTTTATTCAATATGCATCGAGTATGTGCCCTTGAGCCCCCCCCCCCCTGAAGAATGTTGAAATGACAAGCCTGGCCGCAAGCCACTGAAATACTTCTCACGTGGAGTTTAAGAATGTGCATGCACATATAAAAGAATGAGTCTGGATTTATACGTAGAGGAGCTAATGGTGAAATGGTTCAAAGACGCATTAAAAAAAAGCGTTTAAGGAAAATATGATTCAAATTATTGATAAACAAAACTGAATTCAGGTGCGTTTTGGGTGTAAACAAGTGTTAAATTTCTGGATATGTAATTGCACTACTTTCCCATCTTCAACAAATAAAACAGAAATAGATTAAGACGTTTCCAATAAGTATTTAAGCAGTTATGTGATGCTACAAAATTAAGGGTATTCCAGAAGAGATATTAAACTACTTTCTCATCTTCCAACAAACAATGCACATGGATTCCGAAGAAACTTTGGAAATTCTTCAACTAAATATATCAAAATGGTTAATAAATTAGGCTTAAAATTCCAGTTCTTGATGTAAATAAACAACTTTCCTAAGCTTCCGCCCAAGCTATTGAACTACTTTCTCATCTTCAGCAACTAACGCAAGTAGATTTCAAGACATTCCATGCAAATTTTCAAGCTTACACTCAATGAACTAAGCTGAAGTCATTGCTAAAGAAGCAAGTTGATTCATACAAACTGAGCTACATCCTTTAGCTTGAATTTAAATGGGTATGATCCCTCACCTGTTTCACTCACGCTGAGTAAAAATGGCTTCCGTGAGCTACTCAGCACGTCGTCTGGCATGAATACACATATGCAAGATGCAATCGTTCTTTAACCCTATACTCCACCCCTGTCGTGGTATTTCCTGTGGGGGGCTCCTTGGGGTATCAACGACCCTGTTATGAGGAGGAAGGACCTTTCTTCATGTGACATTTGTGTAAGTTTCCATAAAAGTTAGGTAACATCTGTGACACATAAATATTTTAAGCATTCAATCATGACATGTTCCTGTGCGAATGCTTAGGAAAAATAAACAATTACTGTAATAAGCGTTGTAGGGAAGGTTTCGCTCTAAACTGATGAAAACTTCTATTTTGTTGTCATAGAAAAAAGTGTCTATTGCAAAAGAAAATACGCAGAGACGCACTAGGAAGTACGCGATTTGGATTTAAATGAATATGCTAAACTATTGATGATTCAAAATGTTATATTTATTTACATAGAAGCTTTTTTTTTACCACATTCTGTAAATTCTCACTTTGTACTTTTAAAAAGTTTCACATTATTTTAATACAACAAATATAATTTACCATTAATGAGCAAAGCCATGTTTTTCTCATAGATGTAAATGCTTTTCTTCTAATGTAAGTAAAAAAATCTTTTATAAAATCTGATACTATATTAGTATTTACACAAACAATTTAAATTTTCTGGTTCTTAGAATTTTTTTTAACATTTATGATGTTTTCCAGTACTTTTAATAAGTAAGTATTTTTCTTAGTTAAACATTATGCGCAACATACTTTATTTTTTAATTCACTATTTAGTTAAAACAATGAAAATGATCCCTGAGCTAAACATTTGTAAGAAACTAAGTTAGATAGGGTTATGATTAACTGGACTTTGTCGCCAAGCCTGAGAATCATAGCGACTCTCAACAATCCATTATAGCCTATGATAGTTGGTTGAAAATGATTTGGATTTGGATTTCGAACATTAACATCTACAGTGCTGGCAAATTATTAGACTAAGACTGTTTTAAAAGCAAATTCTTTATTGATTACATAACTATAGACACATTAACGAACAGTGAAATAATTATATAATATTTAGTATTCATTCACTTGTTCTTGATGAGCATTTTAAGTCTTTTTGGCATACTTTTCACAAGGTTTACACCATTTCTTAACTTTTTAAAAAAGGAGGTAAAAATTTGTTTACACTCACTATTATATATACTCACATACACATACTCATTAATTACCTAAAACTAACTTTGAATATAACAGAACACACTAATAAAAAGAATTAGTGAACTGTTTAAGCTAATTGAGGTTATGTTCCTGGTAGGTAGAAAAACAAAGAACATAAACAAAGCAGACAATGTTGCCACCTGCAAACATTAAATTATGCTAAAATAACGTAACTAACTAAATGACATTAGCTATGTTTATGATATAAAAAGCAAACACTAAAGCTGAGATCCTCCCAAAACAAAATATTCATTCTTCATGTATTACACTATGAAATGAGAGGTATAATTTTTGCGCTTTTGATTAATAATGGAATTAAAAGATGATAACCCATCAACATTAAACGGAAACGAAAGAACTGATTTGATGCTCAAGGTGCCCTCCCCCTCATTCTGCAGGTGGTCGTTCAGTCATTAGGGAATACCAACGCTTGCAATTACAGTGAACTAGTTGCAGAAAATAATCACGACGGGGAGACTTTTATTTCCCTTCAGCAAACAGATAAAGTTCAAGTGAGGTCATGTGATAAGTAAATATGAGTGTTGGAGTGTTAAAGGACATTATAATTGATTTTAAAGCCGTATAGACGAAAATAAATCACTAAGAATCTCAAGCAATTTTCCGTTGTTCTTAATAGTGCACTCCATTTCAAAATTAAACGGGATAGATTTTTCGTGCATGAGCTGAACAAGTCATTAATTCTTCACTTGTTTCCTCAAATTAATTGAACTATATTCTTGATGATAGTAAAATTTAAATTCACACAAAAGTTGAAATTTGTACAAAAACATTTTATCCACATATGTTTTCTACTTAACATTGAACTCTGTATTTAAAAAAATATTTCTCGTATAAGAATAGAATTTCAACAAGCCACTAAAAGCCAACAAGTAAGTTACCAGGATTACAAGGATTTAATCTGAGTCTCAAATTGTTCGTACAAAACAAAATTTATCTTTGCATTTTATTTCAATCAGTGCTAGTTATGGGGAAGACAGGGGAAATACCGTTATCCAAAATCTATAGTTTCTTATCACAAAAATTGTTAATTCAAATTTATTTCAAACCACCTTTACCTTATCTGAGTTCCTCAAACATTTTTTTTTAATTATAGACTGCCACTGACTTAAATCATTTAATAAAGAAACATTCTCCACACACAATGTTTTAAAAAAGCTTCAAAAACACATTTACCAGTTGAGAAATGGTTCATTTTAAAAGTTTCATTTGAAATTTATTCACAAAACGTACAAACTGTTTTCATGAATATTTACGAACAATTATCGCATCAAAAATGACAATAGCGGAAAAGAAGCTCTTTTGAACCCAAATTATGATTTTCATCAGCAGATAATAAGAAAAACAACCTTTTCTTTGTCCAAAATTCAACAAGTTTTTCCTGCTTCAAACTCATAATCACTCATCTCTGCCGAAAAATTTTCACGAATTCTGGTAAACCTTTTGAATTCCAAATAAAATACTTAAATCTCTTTGCTGTTGCTCTCATTTCGTGCCTTTTTTTGTCTTTCAGCAAAATGAGGTTCTTTTCATCGTTTAAGTGCTACGCTAAAGGAATCTTTAATCTTGTGAAACTCTTCGCAAAAGTTGTGATTTGAATTAAAATTACTTGTGAGACTCGTTAAATGCTTAAAATAGCAAAAAATTGTGCACCTCGTAAGATTTTACACGTTTTCGAAATACGACCAAATTAATTGTTGAAACTAGTTTTTTTTAAACTTTAACAACAGAAATGGCTAAAGTTTAAACGCAAATAAGTGTACTTCTTTTCGTTTTGCTACAGTTGAAACGCTAATTGATACATCAGATAAATTTTGAGAAGTATTCTTTTAAAAATTGGCTATATGCACTAACTGTCGCTCTTTCAAAACACTATGAGTGAACAGGAATATATTGTGAAGTCTTTTGCATAATTTCTTTTATTTTCTGGTTTTATTAGTTCGGTTACTTTTAACTACCTAATTAAAGCAGAAACATTAGTACAGCATTAGGGCCAAAGAAAAATCGAGTCCTGACAAACAGAAAAAAAGGTTATATTCTGTTTGGTATTTAGGATTGACTTTGTTAAGTTTTTTATGCAAAATTAGTGAAATAAACCAGATTTTTGTAAATACAGAACAGCATTCAATCACTTTAAGTGCAAGATAGTTGAAAGATTTGAATACGGATCTAACAGATAGTTAATGAAACGAAATTCCGAAGAACTCGAACCGAATAATAAGATTTATATTGTTTACTAAATGGCAACCAATTGTTCAGGGGAAAAATATGCAAGTATTGCTAAAAAAACACTTAATGGTGCGAAAAGCATTAAACTAGCCAAAAAAAAAAACGGTGAAGAATTACTTTTCTGAATCTTCTTATTTCGCTGAAACAATCACTAAACTGGGTACAAAAGAACATGTTTCGCGTTCGATCGCCACTAGCCTTGACCTCCTTAACGGAAGAATACGAACAAAAGCTAAAAATAATGCGTGAAAAAGGCAGACCGATCTTGTCAGTTCCGAACACCTCACGCTAATCAGGAGACTTTTTTGGTAACGAAATTCTGTTCGAAAAAAGAAAACATAGAGCACATGAAACAGGCCCATCACTGCAGCATCCGGTCTTCTCTGACCCGTATCAGGCATTCCAATTTCATTGTCTTCGGCTTGCTTTTGTAAATTGTACCAAGGATTTAGTCTTCGTTATCTACCATCAGTGATGGTCACTTTTCTTTATACTCTGTTCTATAAATTATGCGGCAAAGTCATTAATGAAGCTCTTACTGCTTTTATTTTCGACAAAGTTGCAGCCAAATTACCCTTTTTGTAAAGCAAATAGTGGATGTTTGGGTATAAGGAGTAAGATAATGTGTGGATGATCTATAATAAAAATGATCGAAGAAGGTCATTTACACAAAAGCAGATTCCTTATCCAGATTTATGGTTATTATTAGGCAGATATTTCTTTGGGTTGAGCATTCAAACAATAATTGAGTGGGGAGTATTATATGAAAATGCAAACGTGCTTATGCAATTATACAACACAAATTCTTATTTCGCTGATATATCAAACTAAATTACTCGAATGAATCACGAATGTCTTTAAATAAAAGGCAGAGGATATTCTTCAATTGTACTTTTTTTTTATTTATACAACGCAAATTGTTCTTTCGCTAATGTATCAAACTAAATTATTCTAATAAATCACGAGCGTCTTTAAATAAAAGACACAGAAGGTACTTCGATTGTATTTGAATTTTTTCATTTTGTTCGAAACAATCTTTAAAAGTACTGTAAGGAAATGCAAACGTGCTTATGCAACTATACAAAATATAGGTGGAATTCATTGTCCTCTTGTACTATATTAGGCATAGTTATCCCCGCTATATAGACACAAATGATTTTCAGAAAACTTGTAGAGATATTCCCATTGTCATCGAAAAAGCAAACCGAAACCCTCTGTACTTGTTTTGTGCGCTAAACTTATTCCATGACACTTCTCATTTCAAAAACACTTGAAGTTAATACATTTTAACTTACTTTAGAAGTTTAAAAGTAAGTCAATGATTTGTTTAGAGTTACTCGGGGGCACCCACCTAGGGGTGGGGGGTCATGGCGTAGACTGCACTGTTGAAATTCTTAAAGGACGGTGTTTCAAGGGGTATTTAACTCTTTTTCGGGGGGCTCTCGATTTAGAGGGTCTTGGTGGTATTTAATGGGGTGGGCTCTTGCTCCTGGGGGGGATGGGCACCCTTGTGTTACTAGCCGGTAAGACTAAACAAATCATTTGAATGGCTCAACCCCCCCCCCCCCTAGGGAATTAACTCACCAGCGGATCAAGAGTCAATTTGTAAAAAGATTGGCATGATTCAAAGTGAAGAAGATTTGCAAATGAGTTTTCCAATAGGAAAGGAAAACGTACTTTCCGTATCCGTTATTGCAACGTTAAACTTTAAAGATGACGTCTGAGTTATGTCGGGGCCAGAGGGAGGATGGAAATCCATTAAGTTCGTTTATTTCACCTAATTTTGTTTTAATGCAAATACTTTTCCTATTTTATCTTCCTTATCGTAAAAATATAGCAATATTACGAATATGTTGCTACACTATTGTGACAAAACGTTAACTTATGACATTTATATATCTATGGTACTTTGGCATTCACATTTATAATTAAAAGTTCCAAATGCAACTTCCCATGATTATAAATTGCTGCTTTGCATTATCTTATTAACAGCAAAACATCTTTAATTAACAGCGAGGAATGCCAAAAGTGCGTTTTATTAATTTTTTAAGGATTTACGGAAAATATAGATTAAAAGTTCGCTTCTGCGTGACTTTAAAGGACGATGTACCGGAATAGAAAATGCATATTTTATCTGTTCGTACCTTTTTGAACTCCTTCGTAGCACGTGCCCAAGAAACTATGTCAATCTGTCAAATCACCTCCTAAAAAGGTCTTTGCCAATGATGGAGGAGGAATTAATGAACTAGCCCTCTTTTTTGAGGACATCGGAAGAACTTCAGAAAAGGTGTCGGAAGTAAATAGCATTTGGAATGTTTAGTACTGCTTTATGTAGTAGAGCAACCAATAGAAATATCATCTCAAAAATGGCGGTAATTCAAGGGAGGGCAGTTTGATCCTTAATTTCTCTATTTCAAATAGTTTTATCAAGTTCTGACAGAATTACTCTATGAATTGCTATAAAGCAGACAAAGAACTCGTGTTGAATTGTATCACTGACAAAAGTTGAGAAAAATACCGTATTACCCAGCATTATCCGGCATGCCGGAAAAAAAAGCAAGGTTGACCAGCATGCCGGGAAGTTCGAATTTCGCGGCATGCCGGATAATTTGAGATTTATTTTGCAACAAAACAAAACTTTTCCCATTCAGTTCCAATCAGAAAGCAAACCACTGTAAGGAAAAAAATAAATAATTCCCGAAAGTAACCTTCTATCAAAAAAAAGGGTATTGCATATAATATGTGCTTGTTATTAATAGTAGGTCATTATTGATGGATTTAATTATATGCCAATAAAGTAATCAATTCAGAGGCAATCATCTTTAATGCGATTTGTTCATATTTTTTTTAAATAAATTATTTAAAGTTCCTTTTAGAGAGGTAAGTTTAATTTTTATTTACTGAATAGCTATGGTAAATTCTTTAGCACTGGTTTAGGGGCGGTAACTTACTGCTTAAATGTTGGCTCACTTAGTTTTAGTTTTTTTTTTTTTTTAATATAAAATTATTCGTTATTAAACAATATTTTTCGTGTTAAAATAACAAATAACATTGTTAGTAAATATTTTTACAAAATTAAACTGCTTATCAATACTAATGAGATGTGTAGAACTTACATTCATTTTTAAGCTGAACATATATTTTTTATAGAATTATTATTTTTTCCTTACCTCGATTTTTCCGGCATGCCGGAAAGGACCAGGCAAGTCTTAATGAAAATCTGGTGACCCCCGAATTTTGCGGCATGCCGTATAATGCGGGGTAATACGGTAATTACAAAAAGCATTTGAATTTAGTTATTGATTTGATTTTTAAAAAATGCTGCTTATTGTCACTTTCAGCCGAATCAGAAATAGGATATAGAATTGATTATTTTAAAGGGAATATGTACCTTGTAAACGCGTAATATTAAATTGCTAAACTTTGTGTACCTTTTTCTCCAAAAATGTTAATGACAGAAACTACCAATTTTTAATGTTATCAAAATATATCTAAGAGTCTATTGAAGTGAAATTTTAAGGAAATTCTGGAAATTTAATAATTAGTTAAATTTTATCAAATAGTCACTTTTTAAATGGAAAAAAAGACCCTTTTTGACCGTAAAAACAGCTGTTTATGAAAAGGTGGGAAACCTAAAGCTAAAAATTTCCATTCAGTACAGTTATGAAGAGATAAATGACATGAGGGGAAAAATTAAAAATAATATTTAAGATAATTTTCTAGAATCAGGAACATGAGATTTTAAAATTGATACTTTGAGAAAATCGCTCTCGAAAGTAAAATTTTACGTACATTTTAGTACGTTCCTGCCCAGTAATATTTAAATTGATTTACTTTTAATCTACATAGAAACTGAGATTGTGTGTTATAAGAAAGCTCTTGATTTGAATATTTTAGATATATAAAAATAGAAAAATAATTATTTTGAAGATTTTAGAGTACCAACTACCCTCAAAAACGTTCATCTAGGCAAGAATATGAACAGTATTTGAAGAAGGTATTGCCAAAACGTTCTTTTAGTTACGAGCTGACTTGCTTCAATATTTTTCAAACAAAAAAAGATGCCTTCAACTTTCTTTATTTTTTCACCAACATTTCACACTGAATGGCTTGAAGGCTAACTAAAAGCAGAAATCAGCCTAGCACGTTCGTGACAACTCATCTAAATTCCAGACAAGAAGATTGCCTTTAACTTTAAAATATGCATGCACAAATCTTGGAAAAGATCGGGAAGATTCTGTACATGCTGTCGGATTACAATCTATCTGGGTTAACGCAGCAGAAGTTGACAATTTTTGTAGCTTGTGGTCAAGTAAGATAGCGTTCTAAAAAGAACATTTACAACAATTGGGGTACTTTTCTAGTTATCATTTTTCTTTCTTCTTCCAAATACACATTTGCAATACTGAAAATCAAAGTGCATATTATTCTAAAATGAATATTGTGTAACTTAACCTTTCCTCCTAATTGAGGATTACAATTTAATTTAGTCTTATAAGGAGTACGTTTATCACAAGTAAGAGCGTTATGCCAGTCCCTTTGTCACGCTGATTTTTACAGGAAGTGATCAACCAAAATTTTTGTTAATATCTTCTATTCGATGCCAGTTTTAAAAGTCATTAAATTTATGAGTTCGAAGAAAATAAGGAAATACCGATTTCATAGACAATGCCATTATTTACCTACATTTGTTGAAAAAAGTATATGTATGCATTTGTGTGTTTACGTAATATCGAATATCTCATTGATAGGTATTTAGAAATTTAAATTGGGCATCATAATAATTGTTTTCATTCTTAATAATTTACATAATTCGCATCTTACACGCATGCATTTGAGCTTTAGTTTAGTTACACGCTTGTCGCCAAAATAACCTAAAAGGTGTTTTAACAAAAGGACTTATTTTATATGAAGTTAACTGCAGAAACATTCCTGCAGATGCATTACGAAGTAGTCCTCAAAATTAAAAATGGACGTGAAGCTTTCTGAATCACAAGCTCGTCTCCAGTATTTACTAAATGGTTGTTTAACAAAGAGGTTTATTTTATTTCCACGCATTTCAGAGTTCTGCAGATGCATTATCAACTAATTTACAAAAAATGTACTTCCACCAATGGATTTATTTTATATGATGTTAACTGCAGAAACACCCCCAGATGTTTCAGAGTTCTGCAGATGCATGGCAAACTAGTCCAAAAAATAAAAATACGCGTGATGCTTACTGAATCACAAGCCATTCTGCAAAATTTACTAAAAGGTACTTCAACCAATGTATTCATTTGATGTGATGTTAACCGCAGAAACATCCCACTAAAAGACACAGTTTCATCGTCAATGCGAACATGCTACCAATTGTTACAATTTTGTATGTCTATCTATGTGAGTCATCGCTTGACCGACTCCTCAATGGACTTGTTGAACACGACGTCAAGATAACATCGACATTTAGACGTGTTTCAATGATGATCATCAACACGATAGTTTTGAACTCTCGATGATTTTCAGTTCTTCCAAAACTATCATTTTAGTACAATATTTCTTTCATTCAGCAAAAGCTTGCTTTTTTTTACATCATTTTTTGAAACATTTTATATATATATAGCATATTTTTTGAAATTGTATGCATCATTTTTTAAAACAAATTATATAATGCTGATTAAAAATAATCATAATTATAATAATATTTAAAGATTAGTTGTAAAATAATGATAATAACAGAGATGCATATTAAACAATAATAATATGACTAATAATATTTTTAATGCATATTTACAAAATAATAACAATAATAGTAATGTTGAGCACATAATTATGAATAACAATAATAATAATGATAAAACAAAATGTTTAGTACATTATTGTAAATAGGTTATAATATTATTAATAACAGCCCTACAACAACTATTATTAGTATTCTTATTATTATCACCATAAATTAACTAATTTAAAATGTTGAAATAAAAACGTCATAAGTTACAGTAAGGCATATGAACAAGATAAACTAAGTGGTTAACTCATGGAGCCCTGATGAAAACTCATTTATTGCATATATTGGTCACAACGAATCTTTGTTTTAACTGCCTTGCAATTTATGGTGATTAAATACAATTATAATGCCAGAGTCTTTTTTTGCGTGAACCTTTTTATTAACAATTTGCAAAAAGGAAAAAAAAAAGTACTTAACTTTCAAGAATTAACCATTTAATTTACAACTTACGTAAACAAGTAGCTTTTGGTTCAAGGGTTTTTTTTTTTTTTTTCTTCTTCTTTTTCTCTTTGGTTATCAAAATCCAATTTGTTTGTATTTAATGTATAATTTAATCAGAAGTCTTCGAGTTTTAGTGTATATTTCTTCGAAAATCCAGTTTATTGACTTGTGATGAACGATCAGTTCGTTGAAGGATGCTTTATCAATACACAGAAAAAGAACGCCAAACTGATAAGGAAACATTTTTATCGTTACAAGAAACTTAATCCCAGTTGAACCTTTTTTAAGTAATAATAATTAGCAAGAAATTTTGCCATCATTTCAGTGTGTTCATGACAAAAATAATTTTGTTGAAATGTCTTGCGGAAAATTTACTTTATAGCGGAACGTTTAATTAGTATTATAACTAGAAAAAAAAATTTACTTCTAAACTTTAACAAAATGATTCTTTGTAAGTAGCAAGAAGTTATTTGACCTTAGTTGAACTAGCTACAGCGTTTCTAAAATAGCCATCCGCAGAAAAGTCAAAATTGTTCATGAAATTTTTATATTCACAACGTTAAAGACTTACAACCTTTCAGCACATTGTGCTAATTTTTTAAATTATTATTATCAACTGAGGAAACAATTTTTTTTCATCTGTTTCCCGTACAAAGCCGAATGTGTATTCGATTCTAAACAAACGATTAAATATCAAACTATATCCTAATCTAAGACGGCAGGAAACTAACAAGAACTTAGACATTGGTTTTATCTAAAAAATGTTTTGGGGAAGTTTATGAAAATATTTCTCTCTTTAACCTCTTTTGGAATACCTTATGCACGATCTATACCTTCTCCCTTCCCAAAACAGACCATTGTTTCATAGCGATGCTACACTTTTTCGGCAAATAGTCCGTGACTTATTAAAACACTGAACTTTCTTTACTTTGTCTTGTAACTTTTTGAGTGATCAGATATACAAGATTAGCATTTTTATTGTGTTGAGAAACACTGAACTAGATGATTTTAAAATTGCTTATGCATGTGAACAACTGAGCGTTACCTAATATAAGACATACAGCGACTTGCGTCCAACTTTGCTCTTATCTAGTAGTCAACAGTTTTTCCATATCGGAAATATGTTTACAATAATGTGTTATGTGAAATCAAATGATGTTAAAATAGTATGAAATAAATATATTTAGAATTTGCAGACTGAAAGAAAATGAAAAACAAACTTTATGAATCTTGCTTTTGGTTTTGACATTGCTACGCTTTAAAAATGAAAAGGGCAAGTTATTTTTTTAAAAAATCGAAAGTAAAATTTACAGTTCAACTGGTTGAACTGTAAATAAAAAATTGATTCCTCATACATTAAGCTATTGGTTTATATATTTTATTTCTGATTATCGTTTGACAAACAGAGGCGCAATTAAATTCATAATTGATATCAAATGCAGCAAGATATTGTTGCAGCTAAAACAAATTCTTTACTCCCGATGGAGTTCCCAATTTCGAAGCTGCCACGTGTATTTTAAGCATGCGCAGAAGCATAAACAGTGCTGTGCACGTTATTGAGTCATCAGCCAACAGGTTTATAAAAGGATTTTTAGGGGACTGCAAATCGTTAACTTACACCAAAAATTATAAAAAATTAAAGTTGTTTTGCTTTCACTTCTCGAAAAAAATTAATTGGAAATTCATGTATTCATTCTCAACGGATCAAGCTAACAGGATAATTTTACACCAGAAGAAAAAATTAAAAAAAATGGTATGTGTAATGTGGTGTATCCTTCTGATTCATCAATGAGGTTTAATACTGCTAACTCTAAAACCATCTTTACTACGGCAAATACATTAAATATCAGCCGCATTTCAACTCTCATTCCTTACAACGAATAGTTCACGTTTTTGTTTAACCTCACAATTCGAGCTGATTACTTTTAAATTAAAAAAAATGAATTACTTTTTACGAAAGATTTCCATGTGGGACACATAAGCAGTAGAGTAAGGAATACAAATGCGCAGAAAGCTAGTTTATCAATCTATGAATATTAGGAATTAGACTACATACAATTGTTTTGAAACGAGGAAATTAGAGCTTTAAAAGTAGAATATAACATGTATTTGGTTTTAGAATAAAGTAATAAAAAATATTTCTTTGAAAGAGTTTTTTAGAAAAAAGTGCTTAACTCTAAAAATAAGCTTATAAAACTGACTGTACTTTTTAAAATTTATGCTTATTTGCTTATTAATAGTCATTTACATACTTAGGAAAAATTTAGTTAATTTTATTGTAAGAAAATGTTGTTTAAATTTATTAGGACGATTCGATCAGCCAAAATTTCGGAAAGAATATACTTATTACGAATTTTAGATGTCTGTGCAAAACAGTTTTTCCGATTCAAAATGTAAAACCTAAAACCACAAAAATCAAGTCTTGCTTCGAGGAGGAAAAATAGACTTGCACACTCCCTACTCAAGATTCACCCTGCAAGGGAGAATAAATCTCCAGACTTTCTTTTTTTCCCGAATCCCTGCATCATGACCTTTGGGGTCACATAAAAATAAATCGTCTGTTTTCATATCTTGTTTGATTCATTCAACGATGCTAAAAGAGCAAACGCACAGCAAATATAAAAATGATATTCTGTTTGGTTTTTCAGAAAGGGCCCTTATTGTGACTCTCTTAAAGCTGATACGACATCTGTAACAAAAACTTGTTTGAAACTTTCACTGCTTGTCTTATAGTATATGTTACATAAAATGTACTCTTTTACGTACTCTCTACATTCTAGAACGTCTAAACCCTTACTTGTTTGTTAGGAAGAGGATATACCTTTTCAGCTTTTTACATTCTAATTACTTAATTCATATTTCAAATTGAGAGCAAAAACAAGGGGTGCTAAAAACATACTCGTAGTTTCATGCAAATCGGAAGCACGACTTTTTCTGCATAAGATGGAATTTTTTTGGAGCTTCTAAGTCAGTTAGAACAAGAGTTATTACTTTTTATAGTTCACATTTGGAGGTCAGGTTCAATTCTAAATGTAATTACTAGCCTTCACGTTCATTGATGGCGATTTCTTTTTCGCAAACGATCACATAAAAAAATGAATAATTTTAAATGTTATCTGCTGCCATTTTTCTGTTAGTAAACAAGTAAAATTCATGTAAACGATTCCAGGGCATAATCTAAAGCTTTTCCGGCCACAAAAAACTTGTATCTTTAACTCAAAATTCCGATTTTGAGACTAAATGCTAATTTTCGGAAGCAGACGAACGATAATAAAACTTTTTTTTTAAATGTAAAACTTGAAAGATATCTTTTTCCTAATAGTGATTTATACAAAAATCAAAAAAATTCACCGGGACAGAAAATATTGTTAATCTGGTAACCATAATGCCCAAATTTTTAAAGCTGCGAAGGCACCAAAACTTTTGAACTGTTAGAAAGATCGGAATAATTATAAAAAGATATAGCAGGAAGATTTCATAATTGCCATAACATACTAAACATACGTTTTACGGAAAGTTGGCAAAAAGGAACTTTCCATTTCTACAAAACTGGAGTAAAGATTTATTTCCAAGCTTTTTCTTTAAAATTCAGTGTAAATTTAGTTTTAAGCAAAGTCAGTACGGATAAATCGAAAAATTAACTTCAAAAAGTGGCACCATAGAGAAAGAATATTCATCAAATATTTAAAACGTGTGATTCATTTAGTTTTTTGGCCCTTATAATTGTTTTTAAATTTAGTAAAATAATCACGATTGTTAACGAATTTTACGTAAGAGTACTATTGAAACGTTAGAAATCCCATGCTCTTAACCTCTGCATGAAGCTAATTTTGGAATTTGTGATTCCTATGGAGACAAATTAAGTGTTTAACGTACATGTCTCTAAGTTTTGTAACTAAATAAGTAAGAATGTCATCTCAGAATATGAAAACAAATGATTTCCAGCTTAAATAAATTCACCTTATTAAGCCATTTTCAGAAGAAGTGTTATGTGGTCTATGCCTCGTAGTAAGCTAGAACGTCAGTTTAGATTGAAATGATATTTTCAAACCTTAAATAGAATCGACTTTTAAAACCATCTTCAAAATCCGTAGACTTTCTGTGAAGAATAAAATATGTATTGTAGTTTTGCGTAGCTGTCGAAAAGCAGAGCTTACTTAAATTATAAAACTCTCCAGGAACCAAAACTGGGATAGAGGAAAAAATCAAAACAATTTGTTCAATTGTATTCCGCTCAGAAAAAAAAAATCTAAATTGGAAAAAAAAAAGTTTCAAAAAATTAGTTCAAATTTACGAACATGTCATTCCATTAAAAATAATCTTGTTGACAAAATGGCGATCTATAAGAGCTATCGCGAAAGTGTATTCCTTTTCTAATTTACTATGAAAGCTCCGCGTGACACTGTCCCATCAACAACAAATTGTTACGAGTGGTTCTTTTCGTAAAAAACACCCCGACAGTAACGGAAAAATAAAAAAAAACGGAGGAAGCACTGGTATCGTTTTACAGTTTCTTCTCCAGAAGAATTCCTAAACGCTTTTCCACCAACGCTGATCGTCTGCACATCAGTGTGTCCTGTGCGTCAGATAAGCTTGATGAATGGGAACGCAGGGCACTAGAACAACACTGGGAGGTTGGAATACGGATCACTTTTAAAGCCACTTCTTTCAGTTGTTATTACTCGTAAGTTAGTGGTTTGTTGACATTGAGCACTGACTGGATAGAAGTGATAAAAGAGAGCTAGTTTTCTGTTCGACATCTCTAAAAGACTGATGATGTGGTAAGAGACATTCGGGAAACTTGGATGCATAATTTATCAATTTTTTACGGTCTCACTCACATTTTAGTTGCGTTATTGAAAGCGTCGATGAAAGACCATAACTGCCTAGTCGGAAACTAGAACCGGTTCTTAATCGTAGCAGTGTAATATTTATGGGGATGGAGCCCCGGCGACTATACTGACAAACTGTGGCTCTCGGCGACCCTCGTTATTGCCTCTAATGACATAAAAGTGAAGAAAATTCCGAAAGCATTTTTTCCTCAACATATTAAAAATATTACCTAAAAAACAATTTTCAATGGTTTATGGATCTAGTTCAAAGTTATGCCACTTTGGGTCATTTTGAGTCACAGCAGAAACGGTATGCAAAAAAAAATAATAAATATTTTTAATAAAATTGCAATTTTGAACAAGAAAAATAAATTTTACAATGGTTTAAAAGCTTCCCTTTTTTCAATAAGATTTTTATAAATAATTATATGGCATAGAACGCCACAATGCAGAAAGTTAAATTTTGAAAACTGCAGCTATGCCTTCAAGAGTAGCTTTTTAATCGTCGAATTATACAATGAGCTGTGTGAGATATCCTTATATATTATTTCTGTAGCCTGTTTTTGGTTTCTACGCCAGATTTTCCTCAATTCTTGATCGATTTCTTTGATTTACACCTTATTTTAAAGCTTATGGTGCTGGCTACTGACGAAAAATAGACCCACGGTCTAAAATTGTTTCTTTCAGCCGAAAAACCTGTTTTAAAGAACCAGAATGAGGTTTTTGGTTAAACTTATAACTTTAACTTGCACTATGACCGGCAGAGCTGAATAGCTTGAACGCAGAGCGTTCTCCTCATAACCAGGAGAATGAGTGTTCGGGTCTACGTCCGGACAATCTGCATCAAAAAATTGGAGAAATATCGCGCATTGCATGAACGCTTAATTAAATGAATAACAAATATGAGGGAATAGAATAAATGAGAAGGAAACGTTCCTTGCTGTTATGAAAACTAGATGTGACTTTGTGCTGAATTGTAAGTTTTTTTTTCTTTCTTAAAGCTTTGGGTCCAGTAAGAAAATTAAAGCATATTGTAAGCGAAAATATAAGTAACATGTTTAAGATTTCAGACTACAATAAAAAAAATTTTTGTTCAGAAAAAAATAATAAATCGTGTATTGAAATATAGATTCTTCTAATGAGTTTTTGACTCTTTGTACAAATAAAAAAATTACTACCTCAATTTGAAGGGTAAAATATATAATTTTTCTTCTTTTTGCAAAAAAAAAAAAAAAAGCTTATAACATTTTTACTACATTCGAAAAGCTACGCTTAAAATAGAGCATAGCTCAATTTATTTTGTATTTTAACCGTGGTGTTAAATGATGAACACGTGCTACCATCTAAGTCATAACGGTTCAAGCATCCTGCGGTAACGAATTGTGAAAATTTTCAAAAAAATAAAAACATTTCTCTTCAATATCTTATCTTATATATTATTCCCTTCTCATTTTAAAACTTATCAGGCTGGATAATGTCGAAAAATAGACTTACGGTCGAAAAATCAAGTTTTCGAAAACGCACCTTGCTGTTTGAATACCTTGATGCAATCTGTAGTTCTTATGCATTTTTTTTTTTTTTTTAGCAAAGTTCTAATGCAGTTTTCCAATTTTTTACGTCGCTTTTGGCAAAAAAAAATATCCTGTGTGTGTGTGTTCATATTTTAATAAATCTTAAAAGCACTGGACTTAGTTGTTCGGTTAAATTGATAAGTTTTTTTCGGTAGAGCGTTCGGCTATAAACTATCTGAACTTCGGGCAAGCTTGGGCTGTCCGACATAATATCAAATTTATATCAGTATTACGCATTACATGTACTCATAACATACACACGTAATAAAATAAATGAAGTGGGAATGCTACTTGGTGTTTCGACTCCTTTATGCAGGTTACAGTTATCATTCGGATAAGTTGACTGTTAATCGAAGGGTGTTCTTCCTTTTTTTTAAGCTTTGACTACATCCAGACCACTCAGCATAATGTAAGCATAAAAAAGTATTAGATTTACCTAAAGGAAATTCTTTTTGTACAGAAAAACATTTTCATTGTTTGCTGAAATGTAGATGTTTCTAATAGCAGTGTTCGACCTTTTGTACAAATGAAAAAATACTAAACCAAATTAAAACTACGAGTTTCACCAAGTAAACCTTTAATTTTTTATCCTCGCGAATACGATATAAAGCATTAAAATTATTATTAACTTCATTAGCAGGAAATCATTTTCTACTCCTCTACTTTCTGCTGGAAAAAAAATACATTTTGTCTGCGTTCGAAAAATTACACTTAAAAAACGGACTCAGTTCAACTGGTTTTGGTTTTGAATTTTAAGTGTTCGATTAAAAGAGAAATATGTGCGGGCATTTAAGCCGTAACGGTTAAAGCAACCTTCTATGTGAAATAGTTCAATATTCAAAGATAAAAACACTTATTTTCAATCTAATTTATTTCTTCTCTAGAATGTTTGTTTCAATCGCTACGTGAGATCTTCGTCATTCTTTAATCAAATTCCATGCTTTACGAATAATTTTAAATCGTATTATGCTGGTTAATGACAAAACATAGAAGCATGATCTTATTATTATTATTTTTTTTTTTTGGCAAAAAGCTTTTTAGTTTTTTTTTACTACGCATTCCTTCAATGAATAGCTTTCGAAAAGGAAGGCACGATTGCTAGATTTGTTGGGGTGTCGGGCTGTTAATCAGAATGGCGCCAATTCGAATCCGTGCCCAATAAATATCTCTTTAATGTTTCTTTTTTTCCCGTCAGATGCTCACATGGGCAGGACTGTATTTGCCACAACCTGTTTTTTCACATGCACAATTATTGCTTTTTCACGAGTCACTACTCAGCCACACTTTTAATGATATTTATGTTTGCATTGAAAAATGTACGACCAAAATAAGAGCGATGATCAAATTATCACAACGTTGTATTTAACGAGGTTTTGTTACTGATGTCTTTAAATTACATGACTTCTCTTCTGCGCTTACTTTTTTTCGGTTCTTCTTCATAATGTTCTTCCTTTGAAATTTTTAAAGAGCGAAATGCCTTATGAAACGATTCGAAGCAAAGTTCGGAGTTCCGCACGGGTCGACTAGTTTCCACTTATTTTGTGCAGTAAAACGTAGACCAGTAAACCATCAGAGAGCCAGCATTTGACCTTCTACACTTTTGAAGCAAAATATGCTGAAAATTATGGTGTGAGGCAAATATAACACTCAATGTTTAGTTACTTATATTGAATGTAACGAAACTTTATGATTAGTACAGACACTAGTAGCCTAACATTTTAGGTTAAAGGATACACTGAGAAGTACTGGCAGGTATTGGATACAAACGCAGTTTTTACGTTATTGTACGCGCAATATGCTTGCAAATCAAGCTTCAAAAATTATACCTGAACTTTATTATGAATGCAAGTGATTTTCTAGTTATCGTGTTTTGAAAAAAATCGTATTGATTCCATTAAATTGTTCTCATAAAATTTTAAGTATGTTTTTGTATCCATATAAACTGCTCCAAAAGCTTTATAAAAAATATAATTCACAACCTTTTTTTAAAACAAGTGTAAATGCATATTCAAACAGAGTAAACCGAAACGCTATTTTGAAAAATTTAACTATCATCTCAGTTTTCTAAACGTACAAGCTATACAGTAAAATACCGCTACAACGAACTTCAAGGGACTGTAAATTTTGCTCTTTGTAACAGAAATTTAGTTGTAATGAAATACAAGCCAAGTAATGTTAATTTATCTGGAACAGAAAATTGATTTTGTTGAAATGGATGTTTCGTTGCATTGGTATTCGTTGTTAATGGAAACATCTTTTCCGCTTTTTTCAATTGTTCAAAATTACAAGAAATCGCTTGAGCTGTGGATAGTAGAGTGCTCACAGTTTTGAAAGCCTCATCGTCTTTTACAACCTGCAAGACTGAAAATATTTTCATTTCAACACATTCTTGATAGTTTATTTTCTTCATTAACAAATCCGTCAGAAACAGAAAGATAAAAGAAATGTAGACAATTTTGAATAATCAAAAGAACAATATTAATGAGAGCGTTTTGTAAACATTAGGGAACAAATGATTAGAATATTATAATACACTAGAATCTAAACTTCTTCATATATGCAGGTAATGAAGATATGACTACAGAGTTATGAAATTTAGACAAGGATTTTGATTTATGTTAATGCAAATGAGGTTTCAAGTTTAGAGACTTTCTGCTAGTAAATTAAACTTTTGAAAGCCATTTGAATACTAGAACTGAACTACTGATTTTAAAACAGACTGAATCATTCAACAAATAGTTAAATAACTACCATAATTTACGAAACAACGACAACAGGAATTTTTGTTTTCATACTCAAGCAACTTTTATCCCAATTATTCAATCAAAAGAGATTTGCCTAAGCCGATTAAAGAGCATTTTAAATGAACAAAGAGTGGAGGCATTTTTATTTTGCTCTTACTCATGTAGAAGATTCAAGAATCGAAGCAAAAAAGAAAGTCCTGATATAAAAACGACATTATCGACTTAGCGCGTTAACATTTGGTCACGGTTTGCGGTTAATACGCATGGTGGGCTGTTTTGATCAATGAACCAAGTACAAACTTGCTCCATTGTTTCAAGTGCCGGTTTTTTTTTTTTTTTTTTTTTTTTTTTTTTTTTTGCGGAAACAACTTTGACTGATAGACGGAAAGAAGGTGAATGGGTCCTTTCGGTTGCAGATATTTTTTCTTTGGGAGGAGGGGGGGTTGATTGTAGAGAAAGTGTTCTCATTTTATGAGATGTTCAAATTATAATATAGGTGCAGTAAAACTTGATACAATAGACCTAAAAAAAGTTAATTATTATTTAGTCGCCTGCAGTCGGAAGACACTTTTGAGTTTAGAAGCAACATTTTTTATCGTTAATAGCCGCTTTATATACGATTATTTTTCCTTTTAAGCAAAAAAAAATGTGTTACTCTAAAAAGTAAGCTTTGGAGGAAAATATTGACCTTATGACACCTAACTGCAATTTTATCCTTTTGTAATTTTTTCTTCTCCCTTAGGTCACGGGAGCACTGTGACTTCCCAAAAATTCCCTTATTCGGCACATTTTGTCTGACAATTCGCCAAATAATCATCATTCCGCAAAGATTTGGAATTCTATTCGGCAACATCATCATCATTCGCGAAATCTGGAGTTTCATTCGGTAAATTGAGAATCTTTAGAAAATTTTAAGTTCGGGGAACCCATGAATCCAAGGAGAGTTCAAACATTTTCTATATGAACGCGAGTTTGTGCGTGCTAGTTTTTGAAGGGATGAAGTGTCTTTTCTCATCTATTGTGGATATGGAATAGCAAGTCAGAACGTGGGATCGTTTTTACATCCCAAATTAAGTGCGATAAAATAGAAATGCCTTGTTTTGAAAGAAAAAAAAAGAAATAATTATAATCTGTGGCTGGTTGGGATTTCAAAAAGTGCCGAGTGAGTATTTAATGATGCAAATATGAGTAATTATTTTCAGGTCTACGATATAACGATACACAGATGATAAAAACTCAGTAAAAACGCAATGCAACAGAACTATTATTGTTACAAAAAGATAAATCGCTTTACAAAACAGCGAGAAATTTTTAATTTAAAGGACAATTTATGAATGATTTGATATGCTTATGTTTATAAATAGATAACTAAAATAATGCTAAATGTTTTGAAAAAATTAGTCACCAAGGTTTTTTTTTTTTTTTTTTTTTTGGTAGCTTGAGCGACTTGGCTTACGGGGTTTGTCTAATTCTGCTTATGATTTAATATAATTCCTAAAAGGATCAATCTAAAACAGCACTGCATCAAGACTCGACTATTACTTTTGATTCCACTGGACAAGCACTTTGTTCGTTGACCCTCGCGAAATAGTAAAATATTTCATATATTACTATACTAGAATATAAATTATGATACAGAATGCCTATATATTATGTTATCATGCACGTAAAATGAAATGGTCATATAAAAAATAGCAACTTTCGGGAAACTGACTTACAGTTACTAAATTTTTGAAAAACCACCCTAGCTCTAAGAAACATTATAAGTTGCAAAACCTTTTTTTTTTTCCTTTTGTAATAGCAGTATCCTTTATTTCGCCATGCACTAATCCTTCTTATGCCTTTTTAAATAATGTTACTTTTTATACATTTTGGAAAAAAAAATTTAAATGTCCATTTTAGGACGGATTTAGAATTGTAAAGACTACAGAGTCATTTTAGTTTGCCTTGTGTAGAAATTAGAACTTTCAAGAAAATTAAAAATAAGAATTCTTGATTCTTAAAATTAAGAAAGGTAATAAAACATGGAAATGTTTTTCATTACATAAAGACGAAAAATTAAAAAAACTAGAAACCAAATACGCATCTTGTTTTTTAATTACAGGCCATTGATTTTCCTATGATATTTTTGGTTGTTGAAAGATATTCAAACATATGACGCAAAACTATAAAAACGTTGAAACCTTTCCATTAAAATTGTGGAACCAATATAATTATAAGCAGTACTGTAGTTGGGGGGGGGGAGGTAGGCGAAATATTTGATATTTTATTGTAAAAAAAAATGTATATCAAAGTAAATTTGTTTCAAACCAACTTTACTTTTGGTAATTCCCCCCAAAACCCCAAACTGAGTTCCCTCAAATAATTTTTACCAATTTCATCACTAATTCATTAATACAAATAAAAATCCAAAAGATCAAGTCTTTTCCATTCGTAATTTAATTACGTTAGGTCACTTTACTTCTCGCAAGATAAATGTGCAGTTAAAAAATCAGCAGTTATAAATTAAAATTTTTAATTCTTTTGCATTATTTGCAACAGTTGAATAAAAATACGATCAACAACTATTGCTAAATTTGAGAACCCGTTGACTGATCTCCGTTAATATCACTTCCAATCGGAACCAAACAACTTCTCAATAGAATTTATCTCATAGATTCTTGGCCAATACTGCCTCCAAGTCACAACTGGAGCAACAATCCACATGGCAAAAACTATCAATTAATGTCTGAAAGTTAATCTGCCCATGGAATGCTAATTCCTGTGCCCTTGATAGGTAAGAAAAGTAATGGTTTCTCATTCAGTGCTTGACTCCTGCTCGTTTGTACAAACCATTATGACCATTTACAAGGTCCATTGAACAATGGGTAAGATAAGTCGGTGCTTGTTTCGGTTTCGCAGGTATTTAAATTGCATCAGTGCGGGTGATTGAAATCTGACAGAAATGTTTCACTTAATAGCGTTTTTGAATCTTAATCACAATGGCATGCGAAGGAAACTTTAAGTCAATCAGTTTGCTAGGATTTAGCACTCTTTTGAAATCTTAACACAATTTTGAGCTTTGAGCAAAGAAAAAGAAACACAGAATCAGTTAAGCAAGGTTTTTTATTTAGACAAAAACCAAAATGAAGCATTAACATTTGAAGGGTCCACTGGAAAAACTACATGTTTTTTTTTTTGATGATGATGATGATGATGATTTTTTTATTTTATGGAATTTTCATTCCTTATATAACATTAAAAAATAGTTATAACTTCAAAAATTTATACGCGGTTTTATCAAAAATTATAGTTAAAAAATTGTTTCATTTTAAAATTTTCATTTTACTTGTACATAAATTTACATTTTTGCTTAATTTTTGCTTTTGGCCAAAGAAACTTTCGTTTGGTTCGACTCACAATTTGTGATATAGTTAAATTTTCATATTTGTTTTATTCAAGAAACATTCTTCCAAATAAATCTGCATAGGAAAAGTTAACAAACCAATATCATTCAGAGGATTTTTTTTTATATATTTCTTATAAATTTATTATTATGAAACTATAAGAAGGCGCATAAAATATAGAAAATTGTCAAGATGCATTGTTTTTGTTTGTCAAACATTGATAAAAGAGAAAAACAGGCATTTTGTAGACTGTTGAAAATATTTAGTGTAAATTTTAACAGTATCCCTGTTTAAGGTGAAGATTTTCCCCCGCATTTAAACAGTGATTTATTATACTTCCTCTTCGCTTCTAACTTTAAGTTTTCGTCTTTAGCACCTTTCTATCCACAAGCTCATATCATTTATCATTTTTAAAAATGTTGTAACCCTTGTCACTTCAAAACCCGTGAACGTAATTTCTTGCGAATTCTGTGCTTAATTTGCTCTTGTAAAAATTCTTACTTTTCATCAAAAGGTACTAGTTTTAGAGGATTCCAAGCGGTAGTCAGATAACAAGGATTATGAATAAGGTTCCTCGAAACAGTGCATGCGAATTTCTGGCAAATTTCGTGTTTCGCCAGCGTTGCTGCTTAAAATTCTTACTTTTCATTATGGAGGTCTTTTTTTTAATTCATAATTAAATATGCAGTATTTGTATTTTTAATATAATTAAAACATTTACATGTAAGGTAAAATCACCAGAAGGTGACAGTTTTAAAGAATAAGCTGAAAGGTAGGTGCTGCAAGTTCAAATCCCTTTCTACAATTATAATTAAAAATTCATATATATCTTTGTTTCATGCCTTTTTAACCAAAATAACAAAATGCTCATTAAATGTTCAAAGTTTTTTTTTAGCTTATTCTTAAGCGTCAACTATTAATACAGTGTCAATTACTGATGCTTTCACCTTCGATACTACTGAATGCATCTTGACTTCACGTGACAGAATCCTCGTATCAAAGGATCATTTTTACAGCACAAAACAATATTTCCTTTTTCTTAGCTTCCCCCACCTTTCATAGTCACGAACTTCGTGCCACATATATAGAGTGTTGTATTCCTCACTAACGACTCGTCCGACCACGCGTGATGTCATCACAAACCACAGGCGGTTCCTCTTTAGCGGTACAAACTTAGCCGCCACGAAACTGTCTTCTTCTCTTTCTCCACGATTTTCTCACAAAAGTAATGGGATATACACTGTTGTCGTAAAAATAAATTCTGAGGAGGAGAGTTCTGGTGTAAATGCCGTTTTAATGTCTTTTTGGAGCTTTTCTGGTGTGTTGTAGTATGTGTCTTTTTTTTCCGGTTTTGGAAAAAATGTCGTGGAAAACGTTAACCTACTCACGCATGCCTATAAAAGATTTTATGCTGAACATCTTCCCACGCCATTGCCTTGTTTGGGGCTTAATTTTCGAAGGAGTAATAAACTTCAAGTTGTTTCCTTATTTATGTACACTGCAGTTTCTCTAGTTGAATATAAATTGCTTTTCAATTAAAAGGTACAGCAAAGTAAACAAGCGTAACAACCTTAAAACTACAGCAATAAGAGCAAAAAAACGAGTGTTTCGTGGTTTCAAGAAAGTTACTCCCTTTTCAGTAAAAAAATGAGCTTGCGGATGAAAAGACTTCTCAAAAAAGTTGAAATGGGTAAGAAATTTGAGCTTTTTTGATCAAAAGGGTAGGGAAGATTGAGCCAAAGTGATTAAAGAAGATTGTAATTGACCTGAGATATAATGAAGAATAACAAAGAATGGAAATAACCTAGAGAAAAAAAAGAAAATAAATAGGTATAAGCCACAATTACAAATGAAATATTTTCCCTAGTGTGATACAAGATCTTTAACTTTTGAAGAAAAACTCAAGTTCTGTCAAGCCTGAATTTTTACTGAATTTCGCCGACTGGTGTCCAAACAACCAAAAGAAAATCACGACTAACAACCAAATCACGGTATAGGGTGAAATAGATAAATCGAGACATATTGTGTCACAAAACACAGAAAAAAAAATATTATGAAGAATCATATTTGATTTTGAAACTGAGTCTCTCCTGTGCCTTTCTTACCACGAGATAATTCATACCTTTTGAGTAAATATTTTGCGTAGTTCCGACCAGCCAAAAATTACTTACATTTGCCAACTGATCGACAATCTAGCAGCAAAATCACTATATCTTACTTACTACAAGATAATTCACATCTTTTGAGTAAACATTCTCCAAAAGCAAAAACTACATACATTGGCTGACTTAACAAAATCATGATAAAGTTTCGCAAAGACCAAGTCTCGATATTCACTTTCAGGTCATTCTTTTTAGTAAGTAGTTCTCACCTTTGAACAAACATTCTCCACAGCTTTGAACAACCGAAACTTACATATTTCCCAACATATCTACAAACTAACAATATAACAAAATTGCGATCAAGTTTGGCGGAGACCAAGTCTCAATACTCATACTTTCATGCCTTTATTACTAAGAGGTAATTCACACCCCTTGAGTGAATATTCTCCAAAGCTACGAACAACTGAAAATTAAATAATTGCCAACTGATTAAAAAGCTAGCAATAACAAAATCCCGATCAAGTTTTTGGCAAAGACTAGGTTTCGATATCCATACTTTCAAACCTTTCTTAATGCAAGATAATTCAGTTTTTGAGAAAACATTCTCCAAAACTCTAACAAACCAAAAATTACATACATTTGCCAACTTATCTACAAACTAACAATAACAAAATCACGATCAAGTTTGGCAAAGAAGTAGAGTAATACACATTGTGTTTAAATGACATTTTCACTTCTCCCACTGTGTGGCACACAGACCCTAATATTTCCTTTGGGGTCAACTCGTTCGCCGCCAACACCACACAATAGCACGTCGGTAAATTTTCGTCTTAATTATGTCCGGCTAAAACAATCGCAAACGCGATGAGCTTCGTCTGTGTTTGTGTGCTAGAGCTCGATACCAAAACACAATCTATCCACTGAGCAGCCCTCGGCCTTACTTCAGGGTGGTTCTTAGCAGTTATGAGGCATTGTTTCCGAAGATTGCATGAGATGTAAGTTGGAGAAAATGTTGCTGAAGTTTAGGTTATTGGGTACGGACGAAAGGTGTTAAATGGATGGTGCTGCGATGTAACTTCGAGACGAGTGGTTTGGAAATAAACGACTCTACGGATACTATTATTTTGAACTCTGATTAGATGCGTTATAGTGGTAATTCTTTTCACAGACAGGTAAATACACATGTGAAAGTTGGTATGATTCAGAATCTAATGTTAGAAAAAGGAAAATGACAAAAGGATTGGGATTTTCTTTCCACAAATGGCAGCTTTTTGAAAAACATCGTATTTGGTTAAAAATTGCAGTAATAATTGCTTCCAGCATAATAAAGAATAAATGGGAAATAAAATTGCACCTATGCATTTTACAACAGCAAGAAACTCATTCTAAATGAGAAAAACATTCTTACGCCACCGTTGAATCAATTGGGGCCAAAACTAATCAGCGACGTTTCAAATAAAACACCCTGTTACTGTTCCTTTTATCGCATTTTTTTGTTACAGCGTCCGAAAATGAAAGCAATTTTTCAACCTCACACAGTCACACACAGAGACATTTATGAAAAATTGTCAAAATGAGTTCAACGCCCCTACAAATGAGTAAATTCTTCAAAATTCAAAAATCAAGTTTTTTCATCAAAGCATTTGTCAATCTATTTTGGATACAGAAGAATGTAATACTGCCGTGCTAAGCACAAAAGTCGTATCTGCACTTTTTATCAAAATTAACTTATTGTCACGAAGTGGTTCTTTATAATACATTTTACCTACATACAATGAAAACATTGTATGTAGGTAAAATGCTCATTTGTGAATGGGAAATATTTTTTTAAAAATTCTGAAAAAGTGAAACCTGAAATAAATTTATGAAGATTAGAGAAAATCTGATATCGATACGAATAAAATGTTTAGCTTTTTTTATTTCTTTTTTCTTTTTTTATTTTCTTTTTTTCTTTTTTTCTTTTTTTAATGTTAACAATGCTAAAACTGTAATTTGCTAAAAGAATTGCAGAGTCGTCTTTTCGTTTGCAAATAACTTATTTTCCAACGCAAAAAATCGCTTATGGATTAAAAGAGAGAAGCGACATAAGAACACCAACTACTAGTCAGTCATTTGAGTTTTCATCGATCGCTGTGTTGTTGTTGCACAGCTACAGATCCACAACTTTCAACACCTACGTTGAATCTTTTATAAAAACAGTTAAATTTTTAAAAACTTCAGATTTAAATATAGTTCCTTTTCATATTTATCATTATTTCAAAACGTTTTTCTTACAACGTTAAGATCATTATACGTGTCCACCTTTCGTACTTCTAAGAAGATTTGAGAAGTTTTAATTTCACGACAGTCACTAGCAGTCAGAGTTTAACTTCTAGGGGAGGGGAGAGGGTTTGGTCATAGCAGTCCTTAAATCAAAATAAACGGTCATATAAAAAGTTGCATTTATAATGTAACATCGTTGTTAGCATCATCTATATTCAATTAGATATTGTACCAAAAAAAGAAGAAAAAAACATGATGAGATGAGGGGCATGTTTGAATAGAGTAGCCGGTTAATCAGTGACAATCCAGACGCATTCTAATAGATCTACCGGTTGTTGAAAACTTTTGAAAGCATTCTACGGACAACTACCGTGACGTCATTAAACCACCGGTCATCAAAATGACGTCATCAAATAGAGTAACCGGTGCCACCGGTTTTTCGATTCAAACATACACAAAGATTCAAATATAAAAAAAATATGTATGAACCTCATTTCATTTTTTAATACATTTATCAGTGCATAACTTTATAAATACCTTGTATTTTCCCTCAAGAAAAGTAAAATAAGTTCTAGAAAATAAAGATAATAAAGTTTTTAAAAAATCAAAAGAAGGAAAAAAACAAAGATTATTAGATTACATTTTTTTCTATAAACTAGTAACTAGTAACTTTTGAAGAGGCACAGTTTCATTTTTCTTACGTTTTTTTAATAAGATTTACGCATATTATTCTAGTTCGATTGATTTATAATGGCAACACCAACTGCTGATGTCTTATTGAAAAGGAAGCATTGGAGCGTTGCGTATAGTTGCTTGCTTGATCATTATGGCTGAAGCGTTTGACTTTTAAGGTGAGATAATTCCAAATTAGAGCGTGACCAAATAAAGGATATTTTTTCATCTTTTTCTACTTTTGATTCATTTGACAGGGGATGGTCTATATATTCGATGAGGGCTGGTATTGTGATGCTATAATTTATTCTGATTATTTGCATTCTAACCTTGAATTCTTTTCTTATTCATATTGAGTTCATGTTCTTAGAAGCCTTTTCAGGCGAAGTTTTACACTTCTTGTATCGGCATGCAATGTCGCTGAAACTGCAGCATTTTTAACTCATTTACATGTCATTTTAGAATTCTGTCGTAAGTTTCTTTTTTTTTCCAGACATCACTGTTGATATGACGGCCCAACAAAAAAACAATGGAAAAATTCCCTAATTATTTTCCAGCAATAGAAAAAGCTTAAAAGGCCATTCATTAATTACGTAAAGGTACCGAGGGAGAGGGGTGTGGGAAAATCTCTACAAGCAGTTACTTGGGGGGGGGGGAGGTTCGACCGATTCTTCCGTAATATTTTCCCAGTCGATATTTTAAATTAGAAATTGCGAGGTCAAGTGGCTTGGCAGAGATCGTATTTCATTTGCTTCTGGAAGGGAAAAAACGCATTAGGATGAGTAGGTTTTTTACTTGTTTTTCAAGAATGAATAGAGTAAAATATAATAAAAGAATCACACTGTGTATCACACTGGTATGTCTTACTTTTAATTAGTATCGCATTATATACAAAAAATTTTGTCGGACAACATTGTCCAGATTCCTTTTGGTAAATATTTCTTTACACAAAAAGGTTTTTAAAGAAAATTCAATAATAGTGAATTTAAGAACGAGTCCAGTGATGTAAGATTCGTAATTTTATTATTTTGAAAAACGAAATGATATCTTACGTAACACAGGGGGGAGGGAATTCTTACTTACCCTTACATTGGGGGAGGTGGGATCAAAAAATGCCAAAATCATCCTTACGTAATTAATGAATGGCCCCTAATTGACATTCATCGGAAGAGAATTTCTAAGATAACTCTAACTCTGTGAAAAACTGCTAGAGTGCAGAAAAGTATTTTTCGCTAAGTAACACTGCAGTTATTCAAGCAACAAATTCGGGAGCGTAATTAATCAGAAAACTTGGACGATTTTCTTAAATGATAACATTTTCTACTAACTTTCTGTATGCTTAATTTATGCATTAGTGTTTTAAATAGTTATTACTTAAAGCTATGACATTAAAAAAACGACTTCGTAACTTTGAAGCCTATTTTGTAGAAAACGTAAATAATATTGGCTATACATGCTTTTTTTTAAATAAAAACTGAATTAATCAAGTTATCATCATTTGGTTGAATTTTAACAGACTTTTGTTTTGCCATGTTTTTGATTCGCTAAGCGAATGACTTTTCTAACTTTTGAATGCAGGTTTTTCCAAATATTTAAAAAAAATCGCTTTCTATTTACAAAATATTAGTGTTTAATAACAGTTTCAGTTTTCTTTCAAACAATTGCAATATTATTTTTCATTCTGTAACATACATGTAAGACATTATCAATGAAACCGTTCCTTGTAATTTGATTAGTTCACTCTTTTAAAGCATTTGGTTTCTCAGGATATTTTTCATCGATTTGACTTTATTTTCTTATGTCATAATACGTCGTTTCCTGTTCGTTTAATATTATCTTTTTTTTAAGCACCTTTTTGGCATTTTGATTATTCTAACTTTTAAAACTTTTAAGTTATTTTGTAAGTTTTTTTAAAGAAATTTTTGATTATATAACTCTTAATATTTTTAAAATGAAATATTTAATAATACTTTACAGTTAACAGTTATAATATTCACAGCTATTTCAGAAAAAAATTTCAGTCCTTTCGCCGTCTTTTAGATTTTCTTTTTTTTTTTTTTTTTTTCCAAACAGATTTTAACATTTCAGACTAAAATCTTATAAAAAGTAAAACTTTTGGATGGTTTTTAATTTTGTTACACACTGAAACTTTGTTCACACATTACTTTTTTTATTTAAAAATAAGACTCTTGATAATCTTAAAACATAGAGTCAAAACCAAGTTCGATTTTTTTAAATCCTAGTCGATATTTTCTTAATTGAAAAATGACTTACTTTGCAAGGTCTTTGACTCAATCCTTTTCAATGTAGAAAACTCAAAGTATCATACCGTTTAAAAGGAAATTATACTAATTTTTAGTTGAAAAAAATAAATATTTCTGCATTTTAGCACAAGAAAAATATTGCCCAACAGCCTTTAACATTTATTTTCGTTACACACCTAATTTCACACATATTTTTTTAAAAAAAACTAATTGTGTGCACAGAATCAAATGTATTGAAAACTACTATTTATTAGATCAACATTTCTTTAAACAAATACGATAAAACACTGTAGTAATAATTTTATTTCATCCCTGTAAAAGCAAGTTAACTTAAAAGGTGACCTTCTCCATTCATAAAACTTTGTTTTAATCGAAAAAAAATTACAAATATATGTTTTTTCGTTCATGAAAGTCTTAATTTTTTATATAAACAAGTTTTTAAATTAAAAAAGACCTTTGATGTGCTTGGTCTGAAAGAATTAAATTGAAAACTCAAATACAACTGTGAAAACTTAGCACTATTGCAATTATGAATTTACATTCTCTGATACGTAAATTATTTAGCTTTAGAACAAAAAACAATTAATAATTTATAAGTTATTCACAAAATCAAAATTTGATTTCCTGTTTGATTCGCAATGGTTGTGAAGACATTTATTCTTGGTACAAACTATTAATACGTCATGCTGGGAATAACAAACTCAAATTTCAAAGCAAGGGTCAACAATGCGACTATAAGCAATCTCATAAAGGCATAACAAATTGTTAACGGTTAACCCCATGTGAGGTATTCAAATAAATAATTCATCACTGACGGTAAAAACGAATCTGAATGGGGTTTTTTTATTAACCACCATACTACAAAGACAAATGATGAAGTTCAACAGGCCGTACAAACGCAGCAGTCTGCTCAAATGAAGGATGGTTGATGAAATCTAATCGAATGCGATGTCACAGAAAAACCTTTACTAATCGTGGAAAAATGGAGAAATACATGAACTAAATCCTTAGCGTTAGATGTGCATCAGTACAATTGATGAATGATGCGAAGCCATTGATGATGCATATTTTTGTCAAGAGTAAGTTCTACTCAGAAAGAAATGGAAAGTTCGGCAAACAAAAGAAACGATTGCGAAAATTGGAAATGCATATATTGTTTCGGTTTACTTTTTTTAGGAATTTTAAAATCATGGTAAGAAAAAGCAAAATTTTCATTAAATAACGACTTTCTATCTCACTGAATTTTTAGAGAGCATTTAACTGGAATACGCGGTACAAGATTTTTGTACGCCGATGTTCAAAAATGAATATGACACCCACACCAACTAGAAAATAATCTTATTGTTCGGAAATTAAATTAACAATTCATCAAAACTCTAGCAGATGCTTCTTAGAATTTCAAAAAGTGTGGAAATGATAGTGGGACAAACAAAACAAAGGGATAAACAAAAAAGGGGGGATTTCAAAAGGGAGGGATGTATATTCTATCTCTAGTTACTCTTTTCAGAAATTTGAGGAAATAAGACATGTTTCTAGAAAACATTTCTAAAAGGAAAATGACTTGAAACGCCGCAATATCCAAACTTTTTCCCATTGACTTTTTAAACGTCATTTAAATTAGACATGTGGAGTAACACATGTTTACGATTTTAAAAAGAAAATTATTTCTTTTGCACGAAATGAATCGAAAAAAAAAAACACTTTCTATCTTATATAATATAATTTCAACGTACGTCCGTAAATGTAAATGACAATGAATAAAAATTCCAGCTGACAATTTTCAGTTTCACATAATGTAGGAGTATTGCTGCAAAACATCTAGCAAAAACAGTTCCGTGACAAGAGGGATAGGAATTCAGTGAATGTTTCAACTGAAAAATAACCATATGTTTTTATTTAGCTCTAAAAAATTATGCTCAAGAACCTTACATTGCGTTGAACTCAAATCTAAAAGAAAACGATATTAATTAGTGTCACAGTAATCCGCATGGTAAAGGTAAAGAAAGAAAAAGGAGTTGCAAAATATAGCTCGACACTTTTTATCCTATTCTCCTTTCCTTTACACAGCTAACATTAAAAGATTAATTAAATTCCGCCAAACTTAGGAACATTGCCCGAGTTAATTTCGTTTGGGAGAAAATTGAGTTTATTTCTTCCATTTCAGTCACATAAAATCAGTTCTCCGATACTGTTTCAAATGAGTAAAGTAGATGAGTTTTACCCTTACTTACGAGAGCATTTTTAATACAAGCAGTATTGTTAACATATTATATACAGTACTTTTAATATGCTGTACACAATGTTTTAATGCGCACAGTATTTTTAGTAAGTGGAATTACGTGAGTGCGATATGTTTAACCTGTATTTTTAAAGACAGTCGACGTTTTAATTTAGCTACGTTCATAAGCTCTTAAATGTAAAAATAGAAATCATGATTTCGCAGGACAACTGATATTAAAGGTGATCATTTCAGAAAATTATATTAATTACAAATGCAGCATATACAATGGTAAAATAGAACATATACAGATATTTTTAAAAAAATAATAGTTTCATACAGGGAAATAATTAATTGATTTTGCGTAATAATTTAAAATAGTCTTCCTTTTTATTTTATTGATTTTCAAAAAAGAACTTTTTTCGCATTCGAGTTAAAATACAAAACATAATTGCATTTAACGAGGTAACAAGCGATTTTCTTTTCAAATAATTTTCTTGTTTACTAGTATATTGATTTTAAAAACGGAATTTTTTTTTCACCATTCGAGTTTGTATTTCAAGACACAGTTATTCAAAAATGGCAAGATGTTGTGGTAAAATAAAAGTATTACTTGTTTCTAATATTTTATGTATTTTATGTATAGTATTCCTCTTTGCACACTAGTACCCAGAAAGGTCTCGGTGGAGGGAGGTAACTATGACCTCCCAAAAATTCCGTTGTTCGGCATAATTGTGTGACGATTCATCAAAACTTGGAGTTCGATTCGTCAAACTGATTATCTTTTGGCGAAATCTGGAGTTCTATTTGGCAACATTTTGAGTTCCATTCGGCAAAAAAAAAAAATTTAACTTCCATTCGGCAAATTGAGAATTTCTGCCCTTTCCAAAAATCTAAGCTTGGAAAGTCCCTGCTGGTACCTACTATTTTATACTAGAAAATCGCCCGTCAAGGTATTGTGGGTGAAAATTGCTTCTACATTTGAACGAAGTCAATGCCTGTTTGATGATATTTTGATCATTGAAATTGTAACCTAACTCCAGTGGATTAACCCTAAACTCCAGTAGGTAGCGTTCATTGTTGACCATTTTTTCATTTCTTCATTCCCCTGAAATGATGAAATGACACAGTCTTACCTGTAAAATAGTTAAGCTGCCGGATCGAGTTCAGTCTTGACGCAATGAAGCATTTCCCTGCATGTTAAACATTACCAAAACATGTCTTTAAATTATCATGCCGTAGCGAGAGTTTCATTGATGAAACTCACGGGTTACTCCATCATTGGCTATTATATAGTATGAGGATAAATATAATATATCTTTTCGATAAAGTGAACAAGCAGTAAACAGAATAGCAAATTGCAATTGAACTCACTCTGAATTTCTAAATTAAACTTAAATTCGCCTCATGAAATTAGCTGAAATCCGCGTAGTATTGATCAAGGCTAAACTGAAACGTGAATGAAAGCAGAATAGTTCCTCGTTAACAATTTCACCCTTGACTAGACTTAGTTTAATTGTTGGAAATCGAATGGGGAGAATGACCCAGAGATAGAGCACGTGAGTCAAAGTGTATAAACTGGTTTCGGAAAGTTTGCAATTAGGTTTCAATGTCTTCTTCTGGAGCGGAATTGCGTTCACCCAAACTTGGATCAAGTTAAAATTGTGGCATATTCGAGATGAAGTTAAAGGCGTAAAATGTGAAATATATGGGGTAGACCAGGGCACATTTACGCATTGGGTACGTTTAAGCAGCGCCCTTTTTTCAAAACGAGTCATAAATGGAGAGCCAACAGTCATAACAAATTTCTGCTACTCCCTAGCAAATATTCTCACAAGTTTTTGAGCATCAGTCGAGCTTCGGTTGAGCATGCGGATAGAAAACTCTGTTTTCTACCGAGCCGAGTAAATTTTGCGTTGAACGTTTTGAAGCTTATTGTGAATAATTAATACTTTGTTAAAAACAAATAAATATATGAAAAATGGCCGAATTTTATCCTTTTTTGAGAATTGTATTTATATGGACAGAAAAGCTATTAAATTTTGTTGCACGTTAAAAATAAATCCAAACTTGCCGAGGGGCACGTTTACGCATTTTCATCGGAGCTTATTTACGCAACTTCTTACTGTGTCTTACTACTCTGTCTTATTTCTAAACGGCCTCTGACGCTTTTTTCGCCCTGTACTGCTTAAAACCTTAAGTATTTTCAGGTTATTTACTTTTGAAAGTCACCATTCATTTTTAATTAAGTAATGAATTCGTATCTTATAGCAGGCTTCATGCCTGTTCAGCTTTAACTTTATACACTATTCAGCCTGTAATACACTTTCTTTATTTTAAAGATGGTAAGACATTAAGTTCGAAACACTAACAGAACCAAGTTAGATGTCAAAATACTGAAAAGGTTCATCGATAATCCAACTATTTCTCCCAGTAGGCCTTCAACATCGTCACATAAGGACTACCACAACTGAGATCACTTGAAAAAGTAGGACCAAAGTTTAGGAACCAGGAAAGGATTGTGAGCATCCTCTTGTTTTCCCCAACTAATACACTGATTGAAGAAGCACTCCGACAAGAGCAGTTAGAAGCTACAAAGACAAAAACAAACAAAATGGGCAGAACAAAAAAAAAGGGAAATTACTTTAAAATTTACAAGTTTCTAGCGAAGCAGAAATAGAGGACATCAAAACTTAAGATGTTATCTTTAAACGCGTTTTACTCAAAACTTGAAAACGTCCACTTACATCCCTTTGCTTCTCACTGCCTCATATGTACTTTGTTGTTCCCTTTCCCTCTACCTCAAGTATGTGACATGCATTTTTTGTAGCTTAGCAAAAGACCGGGATGTATTACTGTTAGAAATAAGAAAAAAAAATTGGCACATCGTTTTCTAATTTGTCACTATAAATTAATGAATAATAAAGTAATAGCTAGATTAATATGGGTTTTACAGATAATTAGTAAAAATGCTATGAAAAGAACAACAAAATTAATTGTTTCGAAAACAATGGATATGGGCATGGAAAACTAAATTATAATGACGTCATTGTTATTTTGGTAACAGCAATGCTGTATTCATTCATACCAGTTGCAGTGACAGCTATTACGTGATTCATAATTTTACAATTAAATTACCACAAACTGAAAGTTTGGCAATGATGTGATTGTTGCTAAAGTGAACCAGTAACATATGGAACAGCTTCGTCAGTTATGAATTCAGCTGTGTATTCGCAACACAAATTCATGGTTGCATAAATGTTTTTGAAGTGAAATTGTACTCATTAGACTAATTCACGTGATTCAAAATTCTTAACTTCATTTGAATTAATTCATGCATCTTCTACATGAACCATTGCCGAAACTGTTTTTGCTGAAATAAAGTTGCGGTCCATGTACCACCATCAGTCATGATAATAGTCATCTAGTTTGGAATTAATTCATGAAGCTACTATACGGATCCCTGAAATATTGTAGTTGCTGAAGTAAAGTTGCGGTTATTGGAACGGCATCAGTCTTGAAAATGTGTAAACCGTATGGATTTCAGTCATGTACATTCTGCATGGATCTCTGGTAATATTGAAGTTGCAAAAGTGAAGCGGTGTACCAGGGAGGGCACTAGCAAAAATATTTACCAGTTTGGAATTCAGTAATGTACCTAGTACATGTATGTCATTTAATTTTGTAGTTTCTGGAGTGAAACGTGTTTCCTAAACCGGTATCAGTCATGAAAATATTTAACAACGTTTGAATTCAGTCATGCATCTAGCACGTGAATCAAAGGTTACATAATTGTTGCAGAAGTAAAGTGGTTCATGAACCTGCATAAGGTGTGTGAAAATATTTAACTGATTTGGAATTCAGTTATATATCCACTACATGAATCAACAATTACGTAAGATGCAGCAGTAGAAAAGTTGTGGTTTGTGAACCTGCTTATGCGCGTGAAAATATTTAACTCGCTTGTGATCAGTCATGCATCTAATACATAAATATACATGGCTACAAGCTTGTTGTGCCTTAACTGTTGTCTCCGAATTCAACAGAAATGAGAAATCACTGAGACACATTGATAACAAACAAAGAATGATGCAATCACTGCCGCAAACGATTGAGTATTCATTCAGAAAAAAATGTAACATGAAAAATCCATAGGTTATATTAAATATGCAAAAATACTACTATTTCTCAAAAGCAAAGCTTTTTTCCGAACTTAATGTGTTTTACTTATTTAAATAGCATCTTTTCATTTTTAACTTGGAAGAAGTATTCTTTGTTTAAATATATTCCACTAATTAGATACTTTTAACTCTGGTATTACGTCCTCTGTAAAAGCTATTTGTCATTTTAGGCTTTGCGAAAAAGCAAATCCTTTCGACAAGAATAATCGGAAAGTTTAACAATGATATAACTTGGCAGCTTTTCACACATTGTTTTTTTTTTTTTTTTTTTTTGAACAAAGCAATTGTATTAAATCTTGTCAGACCAATACGACAGCAAAAGGCAATCATCTCAAACAATAATCCAGTTTAATCCAACCTGAACGAGCACTGTGATGTGAATTTACAATCAGATATGTGACACACTTTCTCAAAACAGGAAGGCGAATTTGATCGAAAACCTATTAATGTCCTTCGAGGTACCCTTCTCTGGCAGTAGGCGACAATTCTGGTAGACAAATCCAGTCTTCAGGCAAAATCGGTGGGATTTGATAACAACAACAATCAATTTCCTGATACAAGCAACGATCTTATCAGAGAGAAGTTTGTTTTACTTAGATTGGATGGAGGTCGTAGAGAACGTGCTGTTGTTTTACTTGCACTTGCAAGTGATGTAAGCAGAATGTTAAATCGTATGATTTACTTGCAATTTGCAGATTTTATCACGATGTAACGTACATTACAGATGAAACTAATATTAAATCAAATTCTAATATTGTTGATTTTTCCGATGCAGAAGGATGTACCTTTGTTTCACTTGGACTACCATGAGATTGTCATACCCTGCATTATTTTCTTGGAACATGTAAGACTTTTTTACGAAACAACACGCATTATAGATGAAACTAATCTTTTATTACTTTCTGATGAGTTCGATTTCCGGAAATTTCAATGGAGGCCGTTGACAACTTAGTTATAGTCCACGTTACAGTGGTTGGAATTCGGTAGTAGGCGCAGCAGCTTTTTCAAAAATAATATTCTTTAAATTAGCAGTATAAAGCACGTAACAAAATTTATTTTGTATCCTTATGCGGCAAAGTCTAAAAAATTTGCAATTGAAAAAAACTGAACATTTCTCGATTTTCAAATTTGAAAAAAAATTCGCAGAAAAGAGATGTTTTGGATATTTTTAGTTTTATATTTAAGGTAAGTAATGTATTGCTAGAAGAAAAGGAGGAGTAAAATTTTAACTAAGTTGTATATTTGACTTATTTCAACTCGTTTAAAATTTGTCAACCTAAAACTAAAGATGAAAAAAACAAAGAGATATTCAACAACAACAGTTCTAGAACTTTCCCTTATAAATTACACAGTATGAGGAATTTTGTTTAAACAAATATGTTTCTCTTGTGTGTGACATCAAAATTCTTACATCGCATAGAGCCTCAGGAACTTCAAATTCGAAACGCATGAAAACAAGATGGCGTGTAAAAATTTACTAGAAAATATATTCAAAGCACTGATGTTTAAAGTTTCGCACCGGGTAGTTTTATTTCACAACATCAAAATTAAACTCTCCAAACAAGCTGTTGCAAAGAATACAAATAGATATCAAAGATCATAAAA
Organism: Uloborus diversus; assembly: GCF_026930045.1. NCBI lineage: Eukaryota > Metazoa > Arthropoda > Arachnida > Araneae > Uloboridae > Uloborus > Uloborus diversus. The sequence continues at coordinate 70,949,908 of NC_072734.1, forward strand.
AGCATTCATTTAAAAAAACACCATACTATTAAACGAAGCGGAACATGCTCTTTAACGAACTTTAAATACAATACAGATATCGTCGCCATCTTCACAGCATGTGATTTTTACTGAGGAAACCGTCAAGATAATGAACTCCAACGTTTCTCACAAAAATTACTTGCAGAGACATGTACCTCGATATGATTCTAAGACTTAGAATCCCGAAGCTTAACCAGCCCGAACTATCACATCAAGTATACAGATAAGTTTCTCCTCAATCATAATAAACCTAATTATATAAATGAAAGTGACTTAAAACGCAAATGGAGAAACACTTTTCCAAGAACTATAGACTGCTTTGCTGTATTTTTCGGTCAATTTCAGTTTAACACTTACATTTAGAGGAAGAGTTGATTCATTAAAAACATATTCTTGTTTTCAACTTAATCCTTAATTTTGTTTGTCTTATAAATGCCCATTTTCATTTATTTCCATTCTAGCTCCCAACTTCTCAAATAAGTCAATGTTGTACAACAGAATAAATACCTTTATGCTTGAAAAGCAAAAATACGAAATAACAATGTATAATTGCACAAAAATTGTAGATTACTACATACACCTGTTTTCGGGTTTCAAGGGGTCCCTTTATCTTTCCAAAATAAGTGAGCTTATGGATGAAAAGACATCCGACAAAAGCCTAATATTGTTCATATTAATAAGCCTCCTATTTCTACTAAGCCAATACTGTGTTTGTTTTATACGTATATTTTGACCTTCCTTTTAACTTTTCACAAGCTTCCAATTTTATGAACATTTTTAATTTAGTTGTAGTTATTAATCTAAGCCACTTCCTCCGTTTTACTCGTCACCCCTATTTATTTTTCCTCTTTTTAGTAATATTTCATTCAAAATTTGTTCTCCCCTTTAGCCAAAAAGTATTAACTCCGAAAGAGATAGACGAAAAATCAGCCGAAAATACATGCAGAACAAAGTATATCATTGCGTGCCATAAAATATTTCTCAAACACGTGTAAAACCAGGGCTGCTGAGTCGGAATCAGAGTGATTATGGGGTAAAGGAATCGGAGTCGGTTATTTTCCATAAAAGTCCGCAAATCTGTCAGTGCTTACGGAGTAGGAGTCGGACGGATTTTGGGGTAAATGAATCGGAGTCGGAGACTCTAAAATTATCGGAGTCGGAGCTGGAGTTTGTCATTTTTCCTCTGATTCCATAGCCCTATGTTCCACAGTCTCACACATTTAAATTAATATTTCCGCCTTAGAGTTAGTTGCTTTGGGAGAAAAAAAAAACACAAGGCGACAGAGTGCTCTACACGAAAGCAAACTTCTCTCTGACGCTTAATTTTAGACACCAGAAATCCGAGCTGAGTGAAATGGAGACTCGATTTGCTTACCCGGCAGTTTCGAGTTACTCCTCATAAGCGCCTATTTTTTACTGTTTCTCCCGCATCAATGGCATTTACCTCTGGATATTTGCCAAGTCTTGCTTGCCGCAGAAGTTTATCTGCTCTTCGGGATTTTTTTTTTCCTGTTATTTCTGGCGATTTCTAGAGAGTAGGCACTTTTCGAAGTACCCCTTGTTCTCAATTAGTGATTAGATGGATTAGCGCAGATAAGATATGTTTGTAGAATGCCGGCCGACGATTGATTTGCTCTCTCCTTCGGACACGTTCAAGAGTTAACCCTTAGAATACTGATTTATGAAATTCGTCTTCTTCAAGTCTTCGTCAAACTTCAGCAGAGTAACTGCATTCCCCATTTCTGTTAGATTTGCATGTAAAGTACTCAAGAATCGATAAAAAATACTAGAACAAGGTCTCCAAACTATGGCCCGTGAGCTTGTATGACCCGCAGCAGCGAGCTGCCTTGTAAATGCTCGCGGGCAGAAAAAAAAAGCTAGCAGGCATAAGCATTTGAAAAAAATAAAAGGCCTGATCTGTCTTAATCTTGTTTTTTTTTTTTTTTTTTTCTTTTTTTTTTCAATATCTGATTTATTAAGGACCATAAAAACTTGCATCGGTTTTAAAATTAAAGTTAAACATCATTTAATGCAGAAAATAAAACTCCCAATCCACAGACATGCCAGCTTACTAAAAAATTTAGAAAATAAGAGTTTTACAAACCTTACATATCTTATTTTTAAACATATTTATTAAAAATTAAACTTTGTGGCAACTAAAAATTTTTGAAATGTTTAAAATTTAATTAAATTTAATTCCTATTCCTACTTACATTTTTCTTTGTTTCCTCACTTACTGATTTTTTCGATTCAACCGTCCACACAATTGAAGTATTAAAATATTAAATAACATTTTCTAAAGAATGTATTTTATAACTCTTTACACGCAAAAAAAAACATAATGCAAATTTCGGTACGCAGGGCATACTATATATATTATAATATACATTTCCCAGACAATCTCTTTAAATTCTCATAAGACTTATTTAACAATAAAATTTCTTTGCGAAAATAATATTATATTTAATGAAAACCTGACCATAAAATGCGCTTTTTATTAAAAACCGTATGGCTTCTGTGAAATTTAGAAAGCAACAGATTCATGAGTGAAACCAATGTATGTTATACAGTCGAAACCGCTTAATAGAGTAGCCATTTTGCCACGAAATTTTTTTTCTAATAAGCAGGATACTCCATTAACCGGGATCAAAATAACACATTACATAGGTTTGGTACATTAAAAATGTATTACATTAAGCAGGATATTCTAATAATAGGGCTTTACGTATATTCCCATATAATTTCTTTCAAATTAAATATCTTGAAAGTTTGAAGAATTGTTTCTAATGATTTATTGCCAGAAGGAGGGAGAAAAATACAAAGAAAAATCATTTTAATAAATTTATAGAAGAAATCTGATATCAATAGCTCAGAAAAATGATAAATAACTTTCTTTTTCTCCGCTGCTTTGTTTGTGAAGAAAAATGTCTTTCCCTTCAAAAAGCAATATCTAATTTATGCTCAAGTGCTTCCGTTTACACGGAAATGAAAAACGTTGACTCCGCATGGGATAATTTATTTTAAAGACCTTCCTTTCGTTCTCGCAAAAGCTCAGAAACATTTGATATTGGATATTTTTAATGCCATTTTTAGAATTTCGTTCTCGAGGTTAGTGACACGTCACCGCAAAACAGACGATATAAAACAGTAACGTTACAAAAGGGGACGAGGGTCCACCCCCGGTGACCGCGGTTCGCATTTTCTTTCGATTATGCTAAATTGAGCAAAATAACAATAAAACAAGTAATCAAAAAATAGCAAATTTGCGAAGCATAAATTTTAAATTTTTTCCGGATTTTAGATCAAGCTTGAAATATTCAATCAGGTATTTTTTTTTACCTCCTCCCTTCTGCTTGTTGCACAAATGAAGGGGGCGGGGGGGGGAAAGAAGTGATTCAGCATTGTATCACCTACAAAGCCTCAAAGGAGAAATATCGTAAGTATTCTACTCGGAAACAGAAGTCGGAAAACATTCAAATTGCGCCATTTTCTCTTTTTCTCCGAGATTTTCTTTTTGCATTAACGTAATATTTCAAATCCAGTCATCGACTTTGAGGAAACATCTCACATTAGGATAATTAAGTTATGCTAAGGTATTCCCAAGCAGGAAAGAGAAGTGGCATAAAATGGTTAACCGGGTGTAAAATGTGAGATAAAAATGCAAATCTAGAAACTTATGAAAATAATCAAACTGAATGCAAAAGCTGGTAAACTTATTATTTTTGTAATTCAATACTCCATGCGGAAAATGGTTCCAATAAACTTTTGACTTTAAATTCTTTACATCTTTAAAATTTTCTTTCTCAAAAAAAAGCGCAAAATCAGTATTTCGTAAAAAATAAAATAAATAAATGTAAGACTCAATCTTCTCTAAAAAGTTGAATGACTGAAAGTTATTCCTTTTTAAATCTACAATTTAAGAAAAAAAAAGCATGCATTTTAAAAGTATTTACAAGCGTATTTCACAAACTGCAAAAAATAGTGAAACGTTATTTTGCATTTCGTTTCTTGAAATTAAAATTTGAAATGCTTGAAAAATAGGAAAAATAATAGGAGCTTTTGAAAAATAGCATTTAAATATTTTGTTATCTTTTTAAGACAAAATGTCAGACATGTTATCCGCTGAAAATCAAAACAGTACACACATCTTTTTTTCCCCACCAATCTTTCATTTCAATTTGAGAAAGTTTGGACTAGTTTTATTACTATTATTATTTATTTTGATTTATTTTGTTTATTTATTCGTAAATTTTTACTTTCTACGGCATTGATGGTTATTATTGTCTTTACTGTTTTTTCGTATTTTGCTCCTCCAAAATAAATTTCACTCCCCTAAAGAACGTCAAAAAGTATTTTCACTTCACGTATGGGAAATTATATCGTTTTTCTGCAACAACTAAAAACTTTAAAATAATTCTATAAACTTTTGTCTTTTGAGTTTTGCTACTACGCTTCAATCTTTATGTTTGTCGAGGAATTTAAATTTATCTTCAAACATAACGTAATCCATTAAACTGAAAGCGTAAGTGGATCTTGTTATGTAACACCGAAATTCCTTCTCATTAACAAACAATCTCTCTTAAATAAAACATTTCAGGTTCTTACAAAAAGCCAGGGAAAGCATTTTAAGCAGCCGTCTTGAAATACTTTTGCTTCTAAATAAGATTCCGCTGAAGGCACTTTGCCTAAAAGCATGGTTTTTCCTTTGTTAAGTAGGTCACCAGTGAAACCAGTTATCACTTTTCACGCTGCATATGGGTATCCAGTTTCAGATCGGAACAATTTCGAATCACTCTCCAGCCAGGATGATTTCGATTTTGAATAGAATTTTGATGTGCCTCTCTCTTTCCATTGTGATCGTACTCTCTAATCGCCAATATGATCCAGCGAATGTAAATTTATTTTCCTTGATTGAGTAAATCTTTGAATCTATGTACATGCTTATTACGATATTCTAAATAGAATGAAAAGACTTTTTTCAGTGAATACAGGGGAGAGTGGTAATGAATGCGTCATGGGGATGAATGGGTCACTAAAAAAATATTGAAAAGTATTTGCACAACATTATTTTTGATCCCACTAATAGGTAGAGCTATTTGTTCTATTATATTCATCCAATTTTCAATTATTTAAGAGAAGAGATTTTTCCACCAGAGGATGATGGTCAAGAATCTGATTGAAAAGTATTTTTTTCCCTTTTCAGTAAAATAAATACCAGCTGAAAAATATCTAGTTATTTCACTACAGATGAATGTATTAGCTGTTAAAGATTTATATTACTGTCTTATTAGAATAGGTTTATAGTAATTTCTAAAAAAATAATTTGCACATTTTAACCATAATATATTATTTTACAAACAATTATAAGAAACATAAGTGAAATTATATACATGATTAAGATAATCTGTCCAGCTATTGACCTATGTACCAATATTTCACCATATGGATTTGATATGAGTCATTCAATCCAGTACTTAAAAAATAGGTTAGAGTAGAATAGTGTGCTCTTACTTTGTCGATTTTATAATGCTTTGAAAATGTCCTATTGTTTGCTTTTGTAGGTAGGCAAAATAATACTTTTTTTAATTACTTGTAGGGGAGACCGGGGCAAGATGACTATGCTAACAATTTTCGTGGTTTATTAATTTATTTTTAAGGACAGTAAAATTAATTTTACATGAGCTGTTAGAGTAGTCCTTTGTAGCACTAAATATATTGCCATTTAGTTTTTCAAATAAAAATGACGAAGGATACTTTTTATTTTTTCATAACCTTAACAAATCGTCATCTTGACCCAGTACTGGGGCAAGATGACTTTGACCTAGGGGCAAGATGACAACGTTGAAAAAGGTCGAACTTATTTTATGTTTTGAATATGTTACCTAGTTTTACAGATGATAACTGTGTTTTTACATCTTACTAAGTATCAAATTAAGCGTAATGCATTGTAGCGTAATGTTCAAGTGTTAAGTTGTGCAGAGACACAAATAAAAATGCCATTTTCATTGATTGTAACATTCCTCATGCCACCACTCTTGGCTTTTCTTGATGCAACTGGATTGCTTGACATGAATTATATAGACTTGGGCCTACAGGAATTTGGTCTGAGTTTTTTTTTTTTTTTTTTAATTCCCTTTTTAGCTTCACCAGCTTATTTTTCCTGTTTTTTTTAAGTAAAATAATCTTTTTTTTTTCTTCCGCTTTGCTCCTTGTTCTGATATTTCCTTGATTGTGTGCTTGTAAGAATGTTTGAGCTCAGTTTTTTGCTTTTTCATTTGTTTCTCTTATTGTCTTGCTTTAGGCAATGCATTGAAATCAGAAATACTAACAGGCTTCTTTGGTGCATCTCAATTAGCATTTGCCATAACTTCTGCTTCGTCTGGAGGGTTTATATGTTGGTTTTCTACTCCTAAGGTCTGAGGATTAGCACTATTATTCTCAGTTTCATCGCCAACAATTTTCACAGTCCGCTAAAAACAAGATAATTATGAGACTCGATCCCTCATTCTTTCAACCCTTTATTAGCATGTCCAACTGTAGCTGCTTTGAAGTAAGCGGTGCTCAAAAGCTCGCCTATATTTTTGTCTGAGATAGTTTGTCCTAGATGAATGACCATAAAGTTGTCACATGCTTGGCTATAGTAGGTTTTTAACGGGCAGAAAAATGCGATGGAAAGGCAACTTAACCATGATAATGTTTTTTCACTGCAATATAAGATAGCCTGCAAAGTTATGTGAGAGTTATGATTGTCAATAATCAACAGAGCAGGATATTCTTTGATTGGTTTAATTCATTCAACTAGCCAGTTGGTCAACTAGTTCATAAATAGCCCCTGGTCACCCGCTTTCGAAAGATACCTCCCTTGATTCAATGCGTCCTTTAGCCCCAGAGGAGAAGCGCGCGGTCGCGTGGACAAACACACAGACAAATAAGCGTTTACAGGATTTAATCAAATGGACAACATGGTTAGTTTAATAAATTCCGAAACACGGGCAATAGGCAAGCTCGTCATCTTGCCCCGGGTTGCTGCCCTTCATCTTGCCCCAGACTGCCTGTTCGAACTAATTCTTCTCCATTGCCATAAAAAAAGCGATCAACTGACATTTATTCATGGTAATAGGTAGTATTTAAACTAAGTTACTCATAAATACTAAAGAGACACGATATATCCTATATGTATCCGTAACAGAGCTTATTTACACATGCATAAAAGTTATACTGTGGCAACGGTAAACAATCAGAGCTTCAGAACTAACACAAATATTGCGATTTTAGCGTCTCTATACTATTGCTGAACGAACAGTGGATAGGAGAGCCAGTAGCATGCAGTTGATGCAGTTACCTAGTTTAAGACGGAAAATTTAAGACATTCGTCATCTTGCCCGGCTCGTCATCTTGCCCCGGTCTCCCCTATATGTGAAAATCTAAGCAATAATTCTTATTTATTATTAACACTTTGTCAATGATAATATTGAACTTTACCAAAACCAATTAAAATTTTAATTATTAAAAAATACACAAAATTTAAAACTAATTGTAATGAAATTGATAAATAATTTTGCTTGTATTTTTAATTATTTGTGAGAGTTGTTTAAAATATTAATTCCACATGTTTACGTTGAATTCATTTGATGGCCCATTCATTAAATTCAGTAGACCATTCAACCTCATGGGTGAGGATGAATGGGCCGAATTTGTATATTTTTATTTTCTGTTATAATTCATTATAGACATTTTCAAATCCGACTTTTATGACTTCTTTATGTAACCAAATAAGTAAAGTCACTAAAGAGCCAGTTCTGAGCTAAAAAAAAATATTAGAAAAAATTACAAAGATTAAAAATCAAAAATTTGCCCATTCATTACCACTCTCCTCTTACTAATATTTGCCCTAACATTAATTATTGAAACAAACTCAAAATTTTTAATATGAAAAAGCCTACTTAAGTTGCAGAATCAAACATAATTATAAATAATTTTTGAGTTACATGAAACGTTTTGATTGTATCTGGGTAATAAAAAAGATAAATGAATAAAAAAAATAGAAATTTACGATTAAAAGCAAAAATAATACAATTACGATTAAAAGCAAAAATCCAGCTTTAAAACATGAGAATTAAAAATTAAATACTGATAATATTACTAATTAAAATAACTGAAGATAACAACGCAATGAGTATATCAAAAATATTATATATATTGGATAAAAAAGAAATACTTTCGGAACGTTATAATGAAAATCTCTCGTCCTAAAAAACATTTTATTGCAAAAGAAACGAGCTGATTTGTGCCTCACATGACTTCCTTTTACTCCAATTTAATGTCATTTTCCCATTATTGGTAATTTTAATGTGATTCGATAGTTTACTCTCTAAATATCACCAACACTGGCCAAATTGAAACCAGATTTTATTTTAAAAAATCGCCAAATGGTTGTTCGCGACAAAACGGCGACGAAGACTGGGGATATATCGCCAAGTGTCCGCCTAATTGTAACACCACTTAAGTTTACATCGAAATTAACAATGATTTCCCCCCAAAAAGCGGCAAAAGACCCCTTGAGAAACACCCGAATGCAACCAAAAGGAGAGGTGCACAACTAGACCCCACTAGGAGTCTACGCACCAAATTTCAACTTTCTAGGACATGCCGTTGTTGAGTTATACGACGCACATACGCACATCCGCACATACATACATACGTACATACTGACGTCACGAGAAAACTCGTTGTAACTAATTCGGGAATCGTCAAAATAGATATTTCGCGTGTCTATACGTTCTTAGGCACCTATCAACGTGTGGTCGAGTCGAAAAAAAAAAAAACTCAACATTCATTCGGGGGTGAGCAACATCGAAATTAAGGCCGAATTTTGAGTGAAAATTTTTTCGCGAATACAATACTTCCTTTTTTGTAAAAGAAAGTAAAAATGTTCTGTGAAAATGATAAAAGTCCATTGACAATGTTTATATGACGACAATGTTGATGGACTTGCTGATGCATAAAATAACATTAATTATGATTCATAACTACTTAAGATATTAAAAGGTACAATAATTCCACATCCGTCTATATATTGTTTTGTTTATAATGTAGGTTTAGTAAAAATTCGAGGAGCTATGGGAAGAAAAGTGAGAATTTTTGCCAACTCACTAAGTTTAAAACAAAACCAGAGTATCATTCAAAAATAAGGAAAAGAAAGAAATGAAGAAAACTTTGTCCCCAAATAATTTCAGCTTTTCCTTTCAGATGCCAGAGTCGAAAAAGATCTCGTCAGGTGAAATATTTTCGGAAGAAAAAGTCAGAAAATATTACAACTGCAAACACTACGGTATAACGAACTTTGAAATAAATGAGTAAATCAATTTCAAATAACTACTATTCAAATTTGGAAAACTTGTTGGAAATTAATCTTTTTATATCTGATTTATTAGAGGTGCTTTAATGTAAAATATGAGTGCTGTCAAATGTGAATTTGCATTTCGATAACTGAAAAAAGCTAATTGGTTATTTTGGAATTAGAATTCTGGAAATCGAATATGTTATTCAATAAGGAAATGTCGTGGAGTAACACTTAAAAGGCTTTGCTTGCTTGAACTTTAACACAAATTTAATTTATTTCATTTAGTCGTTAAGGTAGTTTCACATATTTCTGCCTTTTTTTAAGCGAATATATCATATATTCATGATGCAAGAATGGATATAATTGGATAATTAAACCGATTTTTCTCCCGCAACTTAAGTCTCTAATCACTCATAAACTAAAATCTTCGCCCAAAATACGAGACAAATTTTATTGTTACTCTATAACACAAAAGTCATTGTTTTTCATCAAATGTAATTTTCAATGGTTCGTCATTAAACTGGAAAATTTTAACAAATAGTTAAAATGCACGCTTTAATATGAACAAAAAATGAGTTCTATTGAGAAGTTAAAATACATATTTACAAAATATTTAATTTGCAACAGATCTTCAATATACTCAAAAATACTTTGTGTTATATCTCTCCTTTTTTAAAAAAAGAAGTGCTTTCTGTTTTATTTGTGAAGTTATTACTTAAATATACTGCTCTTAACAAATGTAATAGTCTAACAGACATTTTAAAAATACCTAAATACCACATTGTTTGTCATCCCAAACCATAGTGAAAAGCAGTTTTTTTATAACTGTCAACATCCCCCCCCCAAAAAAAAAAAAAAAACTTTTTTTATCAACTACGATAAAAAATCCCGTGGGATCCATCTTCATTTCCTGAACTAAACAACCTAAACTCAGCATTTCTAGCGAAATAATTTTCGCTATTTGTAACGTTTTATTTGTAACGTTATTACCCCCAGGGTTTAGCGTGCCGCTTTTCCCATTCATAAAAATGGCCATTACGAAAACCCAATTACTACTTCAGAGCCTGCCAGCTCTTTAATAGCTGAAAGAAAAGCAAGAGTCTTTTTAGCGGTTTTTTAAAAGTTATCATATTTATTTTTTACAAGCTTGAAACCCGGTTTCCGGTTACTGAAAAATATTTTTATCTTATTCATTAATTTTGCTTTTAACGTACTTTTTTATTCGTTATTTGATCTCCACGGGCACTAAATAATCCATGATTCAAAAGGAATGTTAATTCTTATAAAAGTACTTTTGTTGATATGGTATTAAAAATTCTTCTCTCTTTTGTCCCAAAACTTAGAAAACATTGAGACTAAACTCTTTTAGAGAATGTACGTGGGGGAGAAAAGACACAATATATATATATATATATATATATATATATATATATATATATATATATATATATATATATATATATATATATATATATATATATATATATATATATATATATATATATATATATATATATATAAAAATGAAAGAGTTTTGCGTACTGAAGCAGTAAAAGTTTATAAGTTAGACGACAGTTTTCTCGTTTAAACTGCTGTTAAACTTTCATTGCAAACACTCAAACGTATCTGAAATGTGTTTCGTGGAAAGAAATTAATTTACTCTACTTTGTGCTTTGAAAGAAAAAAAAAGGGGGGGCTGTTGTTTTGCTTAGGATTTTAAAAGCATTTTTGAGTAAAATGTTTTGTTATCGAATTTAATGTAGCTAAGCCAAGTCTCCGTGACATTTTCAGATTTTTTGCCGTTTTACAACAAAAAAGTGGTTGTTTTTTCCACTTTATTATTTTTTTTTCAATGGAAGTTCAATGCTTTTAAGGTTTTTCTTGCACATATTACTCACACGATACCATTTTTCACGATTTTAAGGAAAATCCTCTGTTGTCAAAAGTGGTCAAATTCATCATCAAAAATGGACCTGATCAAATTTGTATAGATGTTACTGAATATTACAAAGCATACTTGCGGATAATCGTTGAATGATATTTATATATCACACACAAAAAAAAATTTAAACCACTTTTTCATATAACCAGAACAACTCATTAAAAAATATTTAAAAGACCCTTTAAAATATGCAATTAGCATTTTATCTGTGATTTTTTTTACGTGATTGTTGTTTTGTTAGAAAAAAATAGCTTGTTGCTAGTTTTAGGGCACAAATGATGTACTTTCATTTGTATCACAACATTTTAGCCTGCGTATAAGGGTGAAAAGAAATTTCCTACGTTCCTGACCTCCTGATAATCCGTTGTGCGGATAATCCATGCATCTGAAAAATCAACTGATTATCCGGTTAGAATGTGTTTCCGTGTATCTTATTCATAAAAAATTACCGTATTAGCTGAGTATTCCCGGTGCACACCCAAGAAAATGTATTGCAGTCGGCATTGGTAGATTCATAAACCAACATATAGAAATGGAGGTTAGCGTCTAGTGAGCACTTTCGTGTTTCAGGATTTGCGAAAAAGTGCACATCCGGTGTAAAATTTATGGAATATATACTTTTAAAGAATAATAAAAAAAATAAATACTCTTTTCTCTCATTCTAGTTTTTGCTTTTCTTAGTTAAATGTAAACTAACATGGTTAACAATAATACCATAACCTCAAATGTCACGCACTATATTGTTTCTAGAACTAATAAAAATGTTGAAATTACACAATAATAATAACGCTAATTTTGTCTCAAAATGTTAAACTGCTTAATTTGTTTCAGATGAAAACAGTTTAGTATGTCACATTTTATTATTAGGCACCGATTTTTTTTTCTTTCGAAAGAGAGCAATCAATACTCAAATTGCTTGATATAATTTTAGTCCACTTGGTCAATTTTTAAATGTAAAACTTCATGAATAATGCTACACAACCATAAAGTGGTTCTAATTCTTTGTTAGTAATTCTTTCTTTTTCTTATCTTATTTTTTTAATTTCCGTAGAAATTCTATTTACGTTCCGTAATCTGACACATTTTTTTTTACTCCACCAGGCCATGAATCCGAAAGTACCGTAATAAACAGAGCCATTTTTAATTCGGCATGTAGCGAAGTTAAAATGGAAGCATGATGATTGCTTCTTTATTTGTGGCTATTATTCTTTCTTCTATTGCTAAGATATAGCAATAAATTTAGTAAACGAAAAGTAAATCGCCTTATTAACTACCTTGCTGATACCTGATGAATTATTAAGTGGGATTGAATAGAAAAAGACTGAATATAAATTTTCAGATTGACACACAACGGGCTATTGTTTCTATTGAATTATCTCAACCTTTAAACAGACTTTGACAAATGTGACAGGAGAAACGTGGCTTGAAACTGCACTTGATTGACTGAATGAAGTTTCTGTTCACAAAGTCGGTGTTATTATGTGGTACATTTCTTTAAATCCTTGAAATTTATCGAATAAAAAAAAAATAACTTCACCACTTAAATTTTGGATTGCAAAAAGTGTGGTTTTACGTTAGTTCATACGTATATCTTCGATTGAGAACAAAAGTTTATTATTTATTTCAGAGTTTTCTTTAAGTATTTTTTCTACACAAAGAGGTTGGAAAATATTAAAAAATTGGACCACGTTAATGTTCATTAGGTATATGCGCTCTCCCGTTATTTAAAACCATATTAAATAAAAGATAAAATAAAAGATTACTTAATTCTAATCAAATAGTAAAATGCTACGCATGGATAAAATCAAGCAGTTGATTCAACAAATTTCTTATGTTTCAAATATTTATTTATGCAAACATTTTGTTTCCTCAACTTTCGCAAATTGTTCCACTGAGTAAAATTCCCAAAAGGGGTTGGATTTCCATCTTAAATCCATTCAGTCAGCAACTTAAAATTCAACCGTCTGCTAGTTCATCTGTAATCCTCTCTCTACTGCATCTAGAATCCAAATCGATACCCTCTTTTGTTTCGTATCGATATTTAACAGCCCATCTCGTAGGCTCTTCCCGGATCGATGGAATAAAAATAAAACTTTAGCATCCCGATGCGAGATAGAGAGCGCGCCCGTCCTCACTTTAGAGAAAGGCGTCGGTCCTCATTTGCTCGAGCGAGCGGGGGTGGTTTAGGGGGTGGTCATCACTCAGCAGGATAACTGACATCTGGAATTATCAGGTCTCTGACCCCTCGAGGTATAGCTCATCGCAGGGCGGGTTATCAGTTTCTCCTGATGACCATTTCAAGCCTCGCGGCGGAATAGCAAATGGAAAGTCGTCGGATGAGTTGAAATTTATTGAATTGGAGAGCTTCTACGAGAGTTAGGTGAGTGAGAATTGACAACCCCAGCGCCAATTTGCTTCCAAGAGGATTAGTTTGGAGAAATGAAAATTTTCAACCTTTTGGATATGTTTAAAAACAAAAGAAGCAGAGACGCGACCATGGAAATAAAGAATCAATGGGGTGGTTTCCTTTAGTGAAAAGTAATACTTTTAGTCATAGAAATGGATAGAATGACAAAAATAAATAAATAAATAAATAAATTGGGCCCAGAAATACTTTTATTCGCCCAACAGTTTTTTTAATTAATTTTTTTAAATGTCCGATTTTTCAAGCAAGGCGTGGTCTTTATGACGTCACAAAAAATGCACTTTGCCGCATCTTTCTACTACGTTTCCACGTTATGATAATCAAGCAGCGAATTAAAATTGCACTCTACGCTTGCTATCAACCATATCGTTGCAAATACACGTGAGTAAAGATGCGAATTAAATATTTAGCTCTGTGAGAGTGGCAACACAGAATGGCATTTCACCATTTGTGATGTCATCACCAAGAAATGTAAACTATGAAAGCTCACCGATTTAAGTATTTTTTTTTTTTTTTTAATATTAAATATAGCAGCACGAGGGTGGTGATCGAGGTAGTGAGAGGTAAAGGGGTGTAAGTAGACTTGAGTTTTGAGTAAAAGTTTTCTAAATTCGGTACTTTCCGTTAAAATTAGGGAATTGTTTACTCTCTTCCTTTATGATAGTACAAAAGTTGCTTAAAGCGATTGGAGATAGGTACAAGTATATGGTAACGATAGAATTTAAAAATTGAAGCTGTTAACTGTTGCCAACTAGGAAATTTTTAGTTTGAAACTTCAATAAATGGATTAAAATCGCCAAAAACAAAAAAAAATGCAGCAGGAGGCGTACCATTGAAGGAAAAAAACCATAAGTTAAAACAGTAGATAGGCTTTCATTGAAATTTGTTTCCAAATTCTGCGGTATAGCAGCACCAACTACCAGAGTCACTCTAACAGTTTTGTGCTCCAAAACCAGATGAGGATTTCTCCTGCCATTTTTGTCCCCAAATTTTTCATTTCGGCACTTATGTTTGAGTAATTTATGACTCAACTCCTTTGACTCTATGTGTTTCATACACGGGTGCCCGAACTTAGATTTTTTGAGGGGAAGAAAATTTTCAATGTGTCGAATGAAATTCAGAATTCTACCGAACGATAAAATATGAGCATGCGCACATATGTACGAATACTTCTAAAAAGCGAATCATCATTTAAAAAAAAAGAAAAGAAACAAAATGCAATTTTCCAATGCTGTCTCCAAATTTGCTGAAACGTCAGACTTCGTTTTCTGAAACGAGGAAATTGTTTCTGTTCAACGTTGAATCAAAATACAAATTTAAGATTTTTTAAAAATTATTATTACGTTTCTCATTTAAAAAATGCAGATGCCACTAGCGCAAGTGATAATCTTGAAAAGTTTTTTTTAATACGATGTACTTTTCTGATTTTCTATTCATTAGATTTAATTAATCTTAATGCTTGCAATGTCTATAAATTAGTTTATTATTAATAACACTGATTAGTCAAATTTAATACACCTGAAAAAAGTTCTAAAACTCATAATTGGAAATATATAATTATAATTGAAAAAAGAAAAAAAAAAACTAGCTCCAAGAAAAAGTTTTCTAGCCTTCTAATAATCATTCAATTTGTTATAAATTGGTTCTAAAATTTCGTTATTAATCTTGAACTCATCAAAAATATTTTATAGCATCTTATATTTGAAAAACAGTAGTACTTTTACAAATTATAATAGTTCGGAAAAAAGTAATATAAATTTCAAACAATCATTCAAATTTCGACACATCTGTAATTATGTTGAAAAACTAAGTATCGAGAAATTTTCTAATTAACATGTTAACTGAACAGATATTCAAAAAATATATTAGTTGAGTTAATCATTCTGAACATCGTGACACTAAATTCTTCAATTTTGTGACGTCCAGAAAAAAAAAATCAATAAGTTATCCAAGTTATTCTTCAAAACTAAGAAAATAATAAAAAGCTTGGAAAAAAATCTTCAACAATCTTCTAGTAATCATTCTATTTTTGATATGTCCAAGATTCCGTTAAAAATAACCGAACACCCGCATAATGCATTTTGAAATAATCAACAAAATCATTTCTTCACAAATTGAAATAAATCTACTTGGGTGCTGTGGTAGGAATAACAATGCGAACGCATTGTTCTCCGAAGATAAAAATTCGATTTGAAGAACCAATAATAATCTGGAGGATGTGTGCGTAACAATTGAAAATCAAAGCCTTAGCTTGAGGTCGGATTATTTCTTTCCCATCATGTTCAATAGTAATATTATTATATTTTACGCTTCAAAACTCGTATGTAATTCAACTGAATGTTAAAAAAAATTCCCAACAATTTGTTAAATTTTATTATTGCTAAAATTGTTATTCAAATTTGTTAAGTAACTCTAAAGATTCTTTCAAATATGTACTCGTATATTTTACTATCACTTAAGTAGATATAATTGTCCAAAGCATTCTGGGGCACCCTGAACTAAAATTTTTGGGAGGGGGAATTTTTAATTTGCCGAATGAAACTCCGAATTTCACCGAATAATTAAATATGAGCACAGCATCATTGTAATTTTTTAATTAAAAATGGCAATTTAACATTGTTGTCCCAAAATTGGTCGAATTTTTAGACAAGATTTGCTGAATAAGGACACTATGGGAAGGGCAGAGAGATCTCCCGTACTCTCCCATCTGGGCACTCTTAAAATCACTGCAGCTACTTTAGCAACATTTTCATCTGTTTTTATGCTAGAGACATTTTCTGAATTTGGTTAAATGTTTTCAGAAAAATAATACTGTGACAGTTTAGAAAAATAGATTGTTCATTTTCATGAGAAAAAAAAATATTTCATCTCAAATGAAAAAAAATATTCAAAACAAATAAATGAATAAAATAGTAAATAAAAATAAAATTTGAAATCGTGTTTTTAATGCTGGTCATTCATTTGAATTCAAAAGAAAAGTGACATGAAAAGAGAAACTGTTTTTTTTTTTCCTTTTCATTGCTTTTTAGTTTTTATTTGATTTTTCCATTTTCGTTAAAAAATGTATTTTTAGTATTTAAAGCAGAACACATAAGTTATTTGTTTATTTTAGATAATAACTTTCTTGCACCAAATGACATTCTGGTGATATAAAATCCTTAACTAAGTTTAAAACTTTAAATAAACCCTATTGGTGGTGAAAGGCACAGATGTTATTCAATTACAGCAAAAAAATTACTTTATTTTCCCTCTTAACATGCAAGCACATTTTTTAAGCTTTATTACCAGAATATTTATAAACTGGGCTGTTTTACTCTCCTTTTTAATATTCTAAACATATTATCGAAGATGCGAAATGACAGATGCAGAAATCTTAATTATTTATCGAAGAAAAATTATGTTAATGCTTATTACATTATGAGATGATACTGCTTCAGAAAAACTTAATAGGGAAAAAAACGATTACTGTGTAAGTGAGCTTAAAAAAATAACCGAAATTGATGGAAATAATTGAAAATTACAGCTAATGTTTGCCTGGTTCATTAAATAATTTAGTCTGAACTTATCTTCATTAAGCTTACAGCATGATTCATTAAGCAAGAAATTTAGAAGAATAAAAAATCAATCAGGGGTTGCTCTGCGGAAAAAAAATTAAAAAAATGATAATAATGCCCATCACTGTTGAAAAAAATCAATTTTTGTGTTGATTAGATTTTTCTTCGCTAGCTTAACACAGATGTGTACTCGGAAATATTTTTGATGCCTCTAGAAGTGTAATTCACGCATTCAAAATCGGTAATTTAAAAATTGAGTCAAGCGTATTTTCATGCTTTTTATCTCAAATAAAAAGTTAGAATTGTGAATAACGTGAAAAAAAGATATCAGTTGTATTTTTAAAGGTATTGCAATTGAATGTTTTTAATGTGTATTTTTTTAACACAAAATGTTATGACCTTTTCAATTGCTATATAGATTGTTTTGATAAATAAATTGTAAACATTACTTACAAAAATAATTAAGTAAATTATATGTAATTTTTAAGCAAGGTATTTTAAACTAAGGTCGCCTCTGGAAGTATACCAGAAAAATTAAACTATCGGACGAAAAGAATTTGGTAATGAATAATTAGGTGCAAGAAAAAGAAATGTTTATATTGAAGACTCAAACGAAGGTCATATTTGAAAATATAATTAACCAAGTCCGATTTAACGGACGGGCATAATTTAATAATAAATGATCGGGTTTAGGAAACGTAAAACAATCACGTACATACGTAAACATGTGAGCAGACAATAATTTTGCATCCGAGATTCAAAAATATTGCCCATCCATCCCGAATGAAACGAATGAATTAGAAAACTAAAGAAAAAGTAAAAGAATTCTTGGGCTTTTGTCAATCGGCCAACATTCGGGAGCAAATCGGAGAAGAAAATGAAGATGTGAGGACGTAATGGTTGCGTGGAGGGTAGAGATAAAAGTAGGGGTGGTAGCGATAAAAGCAACTCAAGACATGCCGTCGTTTCTCAAGTAGTAGTAAGACAAGCCATAAGAATATCAATCACAGTTTCTATGTGTATGGATTTGGAGGAATTCTTTAGAGCTTTTTATTCCTGAGCAAATTCGGATTCACGCAATTTTGAATGCAGACTTGGATCTCTCTCACTTTTATGCATTAATCTCTTTTAGTTAGTGAAGAACGAATTCACTTGATTGCCTTTTTTATTATTTCAGTAAATGTTAGCATCACGCAGGGGAGGGTGGCCCAAAGCGGGTTGGTCGCCCAAAGCGGTTACACCTTCCTATGCCGTCTCCCCCACCCCATTGTGTGTAAACAGCGATGCATACGTATGCCATGTTTACATGAACACCCTCGAGTTTTAATCAGTACAAGCGAAGCAGCAGTGAAGCGGCATGGGACACCCAGGCTTAAGATTAAAGAAATGATATATTTCTATTAAAAAAAGTGCAGTTCTATGACTTGTGATTAGTCGAAGACTAGCTTATTATTTTTATTGTCAATAATATTACGTTATTCCGACACCATCCACCTACAAACTACGATAGTCATTTCGTTTTTTTCTATTTCAAATTTAAGGTTATAATTATCGAAATAACAACGCGCCTTTAGGCAAAGCGGTTCGGGCAAAGCTGGTATAGGATTTGATCATTTATTTAGTTATAATTTCTTGACTCGTGTGCTGACTTAGATTTTCTATTTCAATAGGATAAGTATAACTTTAAAAAGTTATTTTAAGGATGGAAATTAATTAGCCTAATAATTTAATCAGTTATTTCTTTATGTTTTATAAACAAATGTACTGACTTTAAATTAGATTAGTACACTTTTACACACACACACACACACACATATATATATATATATATATATATATATATATATATATATATATATATATATATATATATATATATATATATATATATATATATATATATATATATATATATATATATATACTTTATGACTATTGTAGTTTATAATGGCAGGTAGCTACCCAATTATTTTAATCATTTATAACTTCATATTTGATTGGGAAATGAACAAGATCATAATTATTTAAGCTTACTCGCTTTGGGCTCTCTGGAAGGGAAAGAGAGGTTTTCAAATAATCGTAAAGTTTGATATTAAATAAATATTGGATATGAAATAATACAAAAATCACTTTTTATTTTGAAGTTTAAGAATCTTTCTAGGAAATAAAACCGATACTGTTTTGATAAAAATCCAGAGACTACAATTTTTGAGCGTTCTTCGAAAATCTACCCGCTTTGGGCCACCCTCCCGTATATTATGATTTTGCCGGTTTCTGAATTTACGTGTAATTTCAAAATTTTTACACTAACTCTGAAATATCATAAAAGGACGCAAAATGCCAAAATATAATTTGAAAGGCATCAAAATTAGTTTTACGGAACATGTGCCGCAAAAATTCAGCAACTTCATGCAGGAAAATGTTTGTATTTTATGACTTTTTTATGTATTAAAATTATACTGCAAAATACATACTATTTTTTTAAATTACACTGCAACAATCAAATTTTTCACATAATGCTTGTTATTCTTTTGAGTTTAACGCAGCAATTATTCTTTTATAATATCTATAACGATTATATAACACTATTTTCATTTCTTCTGCTGCAGATTACTAACTTTCTATGATAATCGGATGAATATTTCATTTTTTTAAGGGCAAAAATCGTAAAATGTCTCTAAAAATTGTAGATTTTTTTCTTAAATTTATATGTATAAAAATACGAATATTGCACAAACATATAAATAGTAATGTTGAAGATAAATGGTTCATTAAAAAAAAATCGTTAGACATTTAAGATTTTTCGTTTATCTTCTTTAGTATGTGTACAAAAGTTAGAACATAGAATGTGCTTAGGTAAATGTTAATTCTATCACGTAAACGGTGATATAACAAACTATTATCTCATTATCACTCACTATTATCTCATTGCACTACACAAAAAAAAACTGAATGTTTTCTTTTATTTTTTAATAACGCATTTGCTATAGTTTAAGATTAATTCAAGCACAATATTAAAGAAACGTCTTTTTGTGTGGCAGCATCTTCAGAAAATAAAGGAACTAAATTTGGAGGCATACCGTAATTCTTATACATAGCAGAAAAGCGTATAAAGCCACTAAAAAAAAATCAACATCAAACATAATAATTTACCTTAAATAAAACAAAATAACCTTACCTTGGCTTGAAGCACAATTTATGATATATCCTAAAGTTAGAAAAATCACTAGCTGGACTAGTTGGGAATTGTGGCACTTCATTTTGTAAAAATGTTCATATATACACTTGCACAAAAATTTCATAAAAATATCCAATTTGAAAGTTTTCACAAACGATTACACTTTAATCACAACATCCTATGTAAAATCGCTGGTTGTGAAGAGGTATGTTCAAAAAGTTCACTTTTCAACCTGAAACAAAGAAAGTACAATATTTTAATAAACTACAGTAGTGACAACTTTAAATTGTAAAACATCATATTCATTAAAACATAATGGCGAACATGCTTTGAATAAAATGAAATAGTTCCAGAAAAATAAGGAACAAGTACCGTGTATCGCAAAAAGAATATAACTAAAAAGGTATTAAATTATAGATTGAATATTTAGGTTCAATGACATTAAAATTAATAAATACGGAAACTTCAAGGCAAAACGTTTAACAGATCCTTTTACACAATATTAATTTTTTTAGTAAGTTATGAAGTAGAATTACAACGAAAATATTAACTGAAAATATTGCATCATGCTAATATCGAAATTACAATTATCAATTAATTATATCTTCAAAACCTTACTTTGCAACTGATATTAATATCATTGAAAAATTAAAGTGCCTTTCTTAAATTTTTTAATTTCTTATTATGAGAAAAAATAAGTACGTGGAAAAGGAAAGATTTAGAGGGGAAAATAGTTATTCTACTGCTAGTAAAAAATAAATTTAAAAAATAAAAAATCAGAAGAAAGAAAAAGCGATTGTACTGTGCGAAAATGAAACATTAATGCCGAAAAAGAAAAGTGCTAATTTAAAGTTGCTTGCCTTTTAAAATTGATATCAACGTCAACCTCTTCACCCTACGGGCCACCAGATGTTACAGAAATAAAAACACACCATGACTCATATCACAGAGCCGCCCGCACAGAGGAACAAAATTAGGGGGACCCGTGCCTCCCCTTTTGCCGCTAAAAAGAATCAACTCCGAGTCCCACGCGGAGGCACCATAGCACGCCTTTCGTCCAGCCTAAGAACTCGCGACCAACTGAAACCGATTTCTTCTCTCTGTCCAAAAGATTCTGCCGTGTGTCCTACTTTTTTCTTTACGTGATTCTACACTTTTTCCCCCAATCCTTCCTCCACCGTCCCGATCTGTCTCTCTCTCTCTCTTGCTCTCATCTGCGTCTGTCAGTCTGTGTATTAGCTTCACTCTCTCACTCACTCAGCGCGGGAAGAATTTTGTTTCCTGCAAATGCAGTGGATATGGAACCGGTTTGTTTTGAAGTCTAGTACGCTGATTCGATAATAGATGGCGTAAAAGTCATCTTTCTCGATTGCGTTTGTAAAAAGAAATCGAGTAATATTTCGAGTTTTATTTTTGGTAGTTTTTTACCACTTTTGTCGATTATTTATATTTTATTCTTTTGGTTGGGGTGCATATTGATAAGTTTAAAAAGACAGTTATGTCAGAAGAGTTGAAAGATTGTTTTATGTTTAAGCGGAATGTGGGAGACTTTTTTTCATTACAGTCGACTCCCGCTACAACGCGATCCGACTTACGCGAAATGGTTATAACGCGAATTTTTCACG
Organism: Uloborus diversus; assembly: GCF_026930045.1. Taxonomy (NCBI): domain Eukaryota; kingdom Metazoa; phylum Arthropoda; class Arachnida; order Araneae; family Uloboridae; genus Uloborus; species Uloborus diversus. The sequence goes on from NC_072734.1 coordinate 70,971,996, forward strand.
AGTAACGAATTTTAGAGCTAACGCTAATTTTTCGCCCCCAACATGAATTTTTTAGAAGGAAGTATCACCTTCGTTATTGGCTACTAAATATTGATTTCGTGAAAGTTATTACGTCCCTTTGAGCATTATTGACAGCCAAAGTTCCCACGCCAAACTAGTCTAGTGCATCAAATAACCATAATGGCACCTTAGTGTCACCTTTATCTAAAGTTTGAAAATGTGAAGAAAAAGAAAGTTTCTGCTAAAAAAATTTAAAAAGGCTAAGATTCTCAATATGCTTGAACAATTACAAAACGTCGAAGATTTCGCGACAATAAGGATGAGTGAATCTTCCATATGTACAATTAAATAGCAAAACAAAAAGATTAGAACTTAGTTTCAATATTGAAGCTTGCAGAGCAGTCTAGCAAAGTAAAAATTATGAAAATGGAAGCTACGCGCGCTCTTGATTGCGAATGAATAAAAAGATAAGATAGAGGAGATGTATCCACAAATTGAAACGTTTTAAATAAAACGTGAAGCGGATTTAAAACTGTATTAGATAATAATAACGATCTGATCTTGGAGCCTAAATCATCACTAGTATCATCATTTTTTAACTCGTAAATATTGCTACTGTATCTACTGTACAGCACTATTTTGTGCATCATTTTAATTTTACTGCATGCAGTGCGTACCGTGTTGTTATATTTTATATCTTTTATTCCCATTGGTCATTCATTTTGTGCATCTTAAGTATTTCATGTTGAATAACAGTTTTTTATTTTTTTAACACAGTAAAAGTTCAGTTCTTTATGGAAGAAACTGTAATGGTTAAGGAATGCTTTAGAGCAGTTTTAGGGGTGTTTGTAAGTGCCTAAAAGTATTTGGTATGCTTTAAAAAATTTGTATGCATATATTTTTCACAACGCGAAATTTCAACTTACGCGAGGAGTCTTGGAACGCATCCCTCGCGTAAGTCGGGACTCGACTGTATTGTATTATTTCTAATACAATATCGTAATCTCTCAAAAGAAAATATATCAGGATTTCTCACTGAATGTCGTTAAGTATCAAGTTTCATTTCGGATCAATTGAATCCAAGCTTCTAGGATAAACTTTCATGTTTAATGTGTATGAAGTAGAAACTGATTATAATAATCGAAACTGATACTGGTATTTTAAGTGCTTCAACCTTTTTTATGGCACGAATTTAAATTTTCGCGCAGATTTTGAGGCGTCATTTTCCATTATTTGTCTTTGATCCTTTGATATTATTACAATATTTTGTTTTAAGGTTCTTTATTTTTTATTTTGAAAAAAAAAATCATGCATTTTCTTTTTAATCTTTGCTGCATTGGAAATCTTGCTACATTAAAATATATTCATATAAACTCCTTTTAAATTGAAATCTTGACAAGAGTTAACTTCAGGAGGTAATGGAATGGGTATGAGCTGAAAACATAGAGATATTGTAATTTTTTTTTTTAGAAATTAGTATTTTAAAATTTTTTATTTAAAGATAAATAAAACTCCTAAGTATTTTTTCCACCAAATAATTAAATTTTTGAAAATGAAATACTAAAACCACACTGGTAATTATTTTTTTTTTTCTTTTTCAGTCCTAAGTAAAGTTTTGTTCTACTACATAGTTTACATCTTTCCGACTCCAGCCGTTGTTCTTTTAAGGTGTTCTCTGTGTGTAATCAATGAATTCTTCTTCATGAAAATCCGGGTACTTGTTTAAAACCAAACCATGCACTATTTTAAACAAAATCAAATGCGTCATAGGTGCTAAAAATCACTCATCTCTGGGTTTTTCTAGACGCTAGAGAACATAAATCCTTGTGCACTAAATAATAACCACAGCATTAATCACGAATAAACCGTCGGTCACCACGTGCACCTGCAGCTTACAGGTGCGGATGTGAAAAGGGAGGCGTTTCCATTTTCAGTTCAGTCCTGAGATGACAATAGCTGTGACCGAGGTGGAATTCATTTCTTCGACTTAGCCGTTCTTTTGTCAATAAAGTACATAGAATAATGTTCAGTTATGGGGTTAAACGTAAGTATTCAATAGCTTGAACGCCTCTCTTTTTCAAATAGTTAATAGCATTCAATGGCAATTAATAATAATGTTAAAAATTGAAATTGTTTGTGACAAAATATGTAGTTTTGGAACATTATTATTAATTTTTTTATTTATTTATTTTTTTTTTCTTTTTTTTTTTTTTGTATTTTTTTAAACATACTTTCTCTTTTTCTCTTTTTGAATTTTTTGTGGTTTATACTGGAGAACTCCGTGTTTTTAAACTATAACTATAAACAAAAATATAACAGAGGGAAAAATATCTCTCAAAAGTAAAAATATATAACAAAAGTCAAATAAAATGAGCTGATGTGTGCATCACATGACTTCTTTTAACTCCAATTTAATGTCATTTCCCCATTATTGGCAATTTTAATGTGATTTAATTGTTTACTTTCTAAATATCACCAACAGTGGCCAAACTGAAGTCAAATTTTAAAAAAAAAAAGATGAAAAAAAATCTCCAAATTTGTCGCTAAGTTGGCGACAAAACTTGCAACCAAAAGACTGGCGATTTATCGCCAAGTGTCCGATAAATTATAACACAACTTGAGTTTACATCGAAATTAATAATGATTTCCCCCCAAAAAGGGTCAAAAGACCCCCTTAGGAACATCCGAATGCAACCAAAATTAAAGGTGCACAACTAGACCCCACTAAGACTCCACGTACCAAATTTCAACTTTCTAGGACAGCCGTTTTTGAGAAATGCGAGATACATACACACATACGCACATACATAAGTACATACGGACGTCACGAGAAAATTCGTTGTAATTAACTCGAGGGTCGTCAAAATGGATATTTCTGGTGTCTGTACGTTCTTAGGGATAGGTCCACGTGTGGGCGGGCCGAAAAAAAAACTCAACATTCATTCGGGGATGAGAAAAATGAAAATTAAGGCCGATTTTTGAGTGAAAATTTTTTCGCGAATACAATACTTCGTTTTTTGTAAAAGGAAGTAAAAAATGCGTACAATAAAAACATTGGTAAAACAAAAAACCGAATTTCATGAAAGTTCTGGCATAACAAAATACATATGATTTCCTTGAATGCCAAACGAAAATTTAAAATATATATATATCCAGTGTTATAAAAATTACTGAATTGACTTTAAAGAGAAATCAAGTACAAAAAAAAAACTTTAATCAGTTTCTGGTAATTTGAAGCTTTTGCAAGGGACAAATATTTCTTATCATATGATTTACCTAAATGCTGTAAAAGAAAATCAAAGATCGAGTAAGAGATTTCTCTAAACATTTCATTCTGCTATTAGATTTAAGAGATGCTCCTAAACTGGGTAATTTTTATTTTTACATTTGACTCAATCATAATCATTAAGAGAAAATACAAAACGAAACGAGAACTATATTTGAAATTAAGATTTGACTGTGAGATGTAAGAAATAATGTAATACTAAATAGGATTTTTTTATAATCAGCTCCAAAGATTTAAGTGATAATTAAAGAATCAGTGAAAAATAGGTATGAGATATAGGATAGATTGAGATATGAGAAAATAATGAGTGAAAATTTCTTTTTAATATTTGATTCAGTCAAAAATACCTAAGCAGTAGATAAAGAATGATTGAAAAGTTAATATCAATATGTGGTCCAGAAATAAAACATAATATGATTAAAGAATCGAAAAAAAAAACGTTTATTTTTTATTCAGTTAAAAAGACTTGATATATTGTTGAATAATGAGTGAAAATTCGTTTTTTTTTTGTTTTTTTTTTTTTTTTTTTTTTGTAATTTGATTCAGTTATAAAAGCTAAAATTTTGTAAAAGAACGAAGGATAAGTTCTTTTCAATGTATGATTCAGCAATAAATACTAAGATGTGGGTTAAAGAATGTGCTAGAAATTCCTGTAACTATTTGGTTTCTTGGGGGGAAAATCGAAGGAGAATTTAGAAATAGCTTACAAATTCTACTAAACTAATTCACTTACTTACAAATTCTAAAAACCTGATCGATCAAAAAAATTTAAGTCACAGTCAAACAATAAGTGATAAGTTCTTCTACTCATTTCCTGCAGAATAAAACTTCATGTAATACAAAATAATTCAAGAAAGCGGTTTTTTCGTCAACATATTTAAGCGATAGTCAAAGAATAAGTAAGAGCATTTTCTGAACACTTGATTCACCAGTAAAATTTAACGAAAAGATAAACCCTTAGTAGAAACTCTTTTTAAAATCCCGGACAAATTTAAATTTCAAATGGATCTCTTCCTGAGATATTCATTTTCGAAAAGAAAATTACAAGAAATCAGACGTGCAGACGCAACAATGCATCTTTCTTCCACTGCTTATTCATGTGGACGATCTTGAAATAGAAATTGCCGCCATTTTCCCTTACCTTTCGCCAAATGTGCCGCCTGTAATCAGCATCCACTGAACTCCATTTACTTTATCGACAGGAAAATCGACAGCTTCTCTCTGCGACTGGTTTTCAGAAATATATATGTTTAGAATAGGATTATATCCGTTTACTAATGCAACTAACGAAAAAGTACTCTGTATTTTACAAAATATATAATCCATTCCAAAGAAGCAAATGAAGTGAAAATCTTTGAATTTGTACTTTTTGGAAATGCATCAATGATAAAAACTCTTCACAATCAACAACGTTTCAAATCTATCGAAGAGAATTACAGTGCTTCGAAACTATTTCTTCAGGATTTAAAAGCATCACTTTCTTTTCTTTTTTTGTATGTACGCATGTCTGTAGATCAGTTTTCTTGACAGTTCATCTACTTTTGCTATTATTTCTGCCTGAAACATATTTAAAATAAAAAGAAATCATCTTTATCCGTAACACATATCTTTCATATGTCAGCATTTTGAATGCTGTACTTGTTAAAGCGAAAGTAATGAAATATGTTCATTTGTGTCAAAGAGATACGTAAAGATACGGATAAAAGTATCCCGCACAACGTATTATTTTATGTGTGAACTTCCATAAATGTTCATGCACAAATATTTAATCGTGAATTTTCATATAAATCTTAGTACCTGTTTTTTAACGCAATAGTTAAGCGCATCTTTTTATTCTATTTAAAAAGCAATTGAAGAATTGTTTGCGTGAAATTGTTTTGAATTCCCCTGCAAAGAGCATAACTGTGAAATTGTTTACAAAGCATCACAAGCCAATAGCAACTTATATCAATTCGGCTTAAATAAGTTTCAAATTTAAAATGAGCATTACATAAGGCTGTTTTGAAGCCACATGGAACCATTTATTATTCTTCAAGGCAAGGCGGGGGGGGGGGAGGTCTATACACGCAAAATAGACAGTTTTCTTCATTACTCTATTTTTTAAAGTAATTTCGCTTTCTATAACTTAGAAATACGTTCAATAAATCGTTTATGAAGAATAGGAAAATGTGCCACTTATTTACTATAGGTTTATCTAAGTGCTCAGTCAATGCAAAAATAATAAAAGTAAATAAAACCAGTTACAACTGATTCAAAGAAAAAGGTTTTTCTTTCTATGCAATTAATGAAGCAATAAGTTAAGTAGAATTTTTGTAATGAATACATACATGCACATCAGGATGAGTAAAATTTTTTTTTCACTCAAAAAAAAAAAAGATTTTGGCATAATGTGGAAAGTTGTGCAATAGTTATGTTAGAACCATCAGAATATTTTATCAATTTCATTTAATATCAAGCCGTTTCTTTTTGCTATCGATCAAAGTGAAAAAACACAAAAAATCTACCATTTATCAAAAAAAAATATGCATTTTCAAAATTAATTCCAAAATTAGTTTTCGTATGCCGTGGAAATATTACCCAATGAATCAGTTAGAACCCTCAAAAAGGATTTTTAAATTCCATTTAATGTTTCGTTGTACTCCTCTACCATTAAAATAATGGAAAAGAAAATAATTAGGTTACTTTAAAGAACTCTAATTTGAAAACTAATATTTAAATTAGTACCAGCAGTAATTACTGGATACTATCATGTTATAACGCTAGTTTGAACCCGCGTAAAGATAAATCAATTTTATTCCATTTAAATCTTTGCTGATTAAACGAGCTGATGTTGCCTCATATGACTTCCTTTTACTCCAATTTAATGTCATTTTCCCATTATTGGCAATTTTAATGTGATGAAACAGTTTACTCTCTAAATATCCCCAACAGTGGCCAAATTGAAACCAGATTTTAAAAAAATCGCCAAATTTGTCGCCAAGCTGGCGACAAAACTTAGCGACTAAAAGACTGGCGATATATTGCCAAGTGTTCGCCAAAAAGGAACACCGCTTGAGTTTACATCGAAATTAACAATGATTTCCCCCAAAAAGGGGCAAAAGACCCCCTTAGAAACACCCGAATGCAACCAAAAGGTGAGGTGCACAACTAGACCCCACTAGGAGTCTACGTACCAAATTTCAACTTGCTGGGACATACCGTTCTCGATTTATGTGACATACATACGCACATCCGCACATTCTCATATACACGTCACGAGAAAACTCCTTGTAACTAACTCGGGAATCGTCCAAATGGATATTTCGCGTGTCTATACGTTCTTAGACATTTTTCCACATGTGGTCAAGTCGAAAAAAAAACTTAACATTCATTCGGGGGTGAACAAAATGGAAATTAAGGTCGATTTTTGAGTGAAAATTTTTTTGCGAATACAATACGTCCTTTTTTGTAAAAGGAAGTAAAATTGTGCACGCAAACAATGAAAATCTAAAACTTTTCTTCCACTTTACCAAAATAGATATTAAAAAAGTAAATAAATAAACACAGTGAAGCACCGTTTATACGTTTCTCTTTTATACGTTTTTGTCAATTAAACGTTTTTCAAATTGGTTCCTGCAAAGTCCAATGCATATTAACGTCTACCCGTTACACGTTTTTTCATTCATACGTTTTTTCATACAGTCCCTTCAAAAACGTATAAGCGGTGCTTAACTGTAAATAAAAATTCGGCCCTTCCAGATGCACATACACAAACGTATGTTTATGTGTTGTGTACAATGAAAATCTAAAACTTTTCTTCCACTTCGCCAAAATAAATACAATCAAAAAAGTAAATAAATAAATGCAGTGAAGCACCGTTTATACGTTTCTCTTTTATACGTTTTCGTCGATTAATTTTTTTCAAATTGGTTCCAGCAAAGTCCAATGCATATTAACGTCTACCTGTTACACGTTTTTTCGTTCATAAGTTTTTTTCATACCGTCCCTTCAAAAACGTATAAGCGGTGCTTGACTGTAAATCAAAATTCGGCCCTTATAGATGCACATACACAAACCTATGTTTATGTGTTGTGTATGACAAGAGGTTTTTCAATGTCATTGTGCATGTGACACTTGGAACCTGTATTGAAGATTTACTTCTATAAACAATCGAAACAACGTAAATATTTTAAGGGGAGGGGGGAGGGGGGTAAGAGCAGTTTTTGAATTTATGATATAGTGAAAATTCTATAATGTGACACATAATCAATTTTGCTTGCAGGAATTTCTAAAAAAATATCCAAACACTAAGCTTCAAATGCATTACTTCAAACATTGCTTGAATACTTTTGAAGTCTTGCATAAATCTTTGTCACAAAAATCAAGCTTTTAAACTAAAGAAAAGACTAACACAACAGAATACTGAAAACATAATGTAAATTAAGATTAACAAAACGATTTACACAATTTTAATCCATGTTTCAACAACCGGATTCAATATTTACTTTGCCTGCAGCATACTTTCTCTTAAGCATTTGCACAAAGTGTTTATCGGAAAGGAAAACTTCTAGTGTCACCTTCTCAAACATCCAAGCTCATTGTTTGGTTTGGAATTTTAATTTGACGAAAGGAAAACAGTTACAATTGAAGTTACAACATATTTTGATTTATCAGGATTTTTTTATTTTGTTGTGAGTGTTTATAAGTGTTTAATCATTTTTCTATTTATGTTAAAACTCATAATATGCATTAACCAATAAATAATTCTTTAGAACGTGTGATTAGCTGATGATATGCATTCGAAAATATTACAGTCGGACTCCGATTTAACGAACCTCTATTTAACGAATTTCACGATTCAGCGAATTTTTCTTTTCCCCCTACTAAAATGAAGGCAAAAACCCCTATTTACCGAATATTAAACCCTGAATTAACAAATTATTTTAACAGCCGATTTTTTTTATTATTAATTGCAGTTAGGAAATATTGAATTGTTTTTCAAATGATATTGTCCATAATGTCCGAAGCAGAAAAATACTTTTCTTGGAATCAGCAATTTTTGACGGGCCAGCGATTCTGATGCAGAAAGCAATAGTGAAACTCCCATTAAATTTTTAACTTCTTCAAACGCTTTACAAGGCCTGGAAACTAAAAACATATATCATGCAGCAGGCTGTAAATGACACAGTATTTTCGTCTCTCCATAAAGACGAAAGTGAACTACGTTTTACGAGTGAAGTATCAAGGAAATCATCAAACATATATTACACAGTCAAATTAACTAGTTGTGTAATAAGTCGGGGAATGCTGAATAAAAAGTGTAAACTTTCTAATTATGGATATTTTTGTGCGGTTGCTTATTAGGGCTTTTAGATAAGGTAATTGCAATTTTTTACACCCCTATATTACGAATAACCCCGATTTAACATATAAAAGTTTCAGTCCCGATGAATTCATTAACTCGGGGTCCGACTGTATATTTAATGTTATTATTTTACATACCACGTTCATGGAATAACGTTTCCTTCTTCAGAAGGAATCGTTTAGTTCAGTCAAGCAGGTGTTAGGGACAATTACTCTTTGAAATTAAATATTATGTTTTCTACTTAGCAGAGTTACAATATCGAACTCACAAGTAATTTATGCAACTGATTGACACGATTCATGATATCCTAGTTTTACGATTTCCAAATGATATATTGGAAGATGCGGCTTATGCAGTAAACGATCTATTACTAATATCTTTCGGACACGCTTTTGCTAATGACTTGAGAGATTAAATTTTCGCTTGATTTGTGTTCGCTCAGAAATGCATAGAATAAATTTATTCCTTTAAATGGAGAAAGGAAAGGGAAATGGTTTTCTCTCAGTACGTTTAAAGAAAAAAAGGTTTAATGATATGCCATTTCTTTGATGAAAGACAGATTACTAGTTAAACCTATTTTTGCATATTTTCTTTTAAAAATTACAACGTTGTGGAATCATTTGTGCATGCTTTTTAAACTTTTTCTCACAAAATGTGAGGAGAATTTGTAAACATACAAAATAAAGTAGTACATGTTTGCTGGGAATGAATGATTTAAAATAAAAATTTATTCAGCAAAGAAAATTACGTGTTTCGAGGTTACAAAGAACCCTTTTTTGTTGCAGAAGACGTTAACTTATTTAATGCATGAATTTTTGTCAAAACATGGATCCAAAGACATTTATCCGAAAGAGGAATTTTGTAACTAAGTTATTGCTCTTATTATTATTATTGAACTTCAGTTCATAGACAGTATTTATAGACAAAAAAAGAGACACCATACTTTTAAAGATTTAAAATATTTACACGTGTCGCCAGCTATAATAACAACACAATAATTATAAATTTGTTAGGGTGTTACATAAAGGAAATAAACAGACGTAGTAAGAAATATTAGTTGAAAAAAAATTGATAGATGAATAAATGAAGTTTAAAACAGACTCATTTTTTAAAATATATATTTTTGCAGAAATAAAGTGCATATAACTTTTTCCACATCGAACAACGATGTTATCAATGCATAAAATAAAAATGACACGTGTCAATAGAAAATCCTCAATATTTTTGCTGCATCAAACTAAATTCAAAATGTTGTTATGAATGCCAAACGAAACTTATAATAGCTTGCTTTCAAAATAAAGGTCAGTAATGGTCTCCACTATTATTGCAATAAGTCTTTAACTTTGTTTTGATTCAAAAAGAACTGATATTTTTCGATACATTTATTGCCGAATTTTTCTCACATGAAACCTGCCATATATGAGTGAATAAAAATTTTTTTTTTTTGTTTACTCATCACAAAAATATCTTATTTAGTTTGGGTGAGGAGGCATAACGACATGTTCCAATTTTGTGTTCTCTGAGACTGACGCTCCGTTACATTTACAGTCTAAGGGTCATTTTAAAACTGATCATCAGTGTGCTTATCTGATTCTGGATGATATCTTTGATTGGGTATCTACAAAGGCTTGCTTCGCTCGAGTGCTCCTATTTCCGGGTGCGGTCAGTTGGGAGGATGCTTACATGAATTAAAGGAGGCTGCCTCTATTTTTTCTTTTACTTTTTTGTCGGTAACAATAGATCGTGCAAGGATTTTTTCGTTTTCGGCTATAGCTAATATTAAGGCCGAACTATTATGTTTATAATCCCAATTTAATTCATGTTTTCTGAAACTATACCATGATTCATTTATCTTTAGTTTATTTATTTGTTAACTCTAGGCAGCATAAAAAAAATAGTCATGTCTGATGTAAATAGGTAATGCTGAGTTACGATGAATTTAATTTTAATTTTTAAATTAGAATTCATAAATTTGATGAACAGAAAAAAGAACACCAGAACTGAATATTTTACATTTAATTGATATTTATTTGTTTTCTTTCATTTATATTTTAAGATTTGATTTATTTTTTAATAATTAAATCTTAATCTCATGTCCATTGCTTCCATGCCTTAAACCAGTGATTTTCAACCTGTAGTTCAACAATCAATTTTCATGCCGTCTGCGAACAGCTGTGAGAATCATCTTTTTAGTTGTAATTAAATTTACTAAAAAAAACTTTTGAATTCATCTCATTTCGTCTAATATAATTATTGCGAAAACATTATTTCAATCGTATGACTGGCAAATCAGGCTCACATTTACTAGATTTGTCTCAAATTGGCATTGTTTCTGTTCAGTCACTAAATCTGATGAAAATGTTGAAAATAATTCTGTACCTTAGAGCCAGAGTGACGTAAGACAAAAAAAAAATTGATTTTTTTTTATTTATTTTTTTTTTTTTTATTTATTAGTGCATTGTGTGTGGAAGTCAATTCCGCATTGAGACATGTGAAGGTAATTCTTAAACAAAAATGTTTTTCAATTTTTTACCAAGGTTAAAAGAGCACGCTTCCGATCCTTTGTATGAGCCAGGAAAAAGTTTTTCCCCTCTAATTTAATATTTCATAATGTGACTTACGTCCTTCTAACTCTCAGGTACAGATTTGTTGATTAATTTTGCAAATCAGTATAACACAATATATTTTGAAACTTCACAATTCCACGAAGTATACTGCAACTAATCTTGCGTATTTTTCAGCAACAATAGCAGTTGTAAATTGAAGTTTTCTATTACATTTTATATGGATTTATATTTGTTTCAGAACGATTTTCTACATTTAAATAATTATTAGTACTAGTTCTTGAAAAAAAAGTAGTGATTTAATTTTTTTTACATAAACTTTATTGATGATATAAAGGCTTTACGTTTAAAAGTTGTGCATGATACAAAAAGTTTAATGATGTGTGCGTGCGTGTGTGTACCCTAGATGAAAGACTCCGGGAAATTTTGCTACTTTGGCCACACAATTGCATTTTCAGATAGAGAAAAAAACACAGCATTTTAACTCTAAAACTCAAACATGTTTAGCAGCGTCTCTTAAGCTATGTTTCAATGAACCCTAGGGTTCCAAAGAAATCAATCAAGGATTCCGAGTGTTCTTATTTCTTAATGGTCATTAAAATTGATAAAATTAAGTTTTGAGTAAGACATTTAACTAATATTTTCCGGATACACTGCAGAGAAAACATCACAACGAAATGTGGACTCAGTTATGATCAACGTATGATCTGTGACAATGTTACAACATAAATACGTTATTTTTATTGAAATGACATTCAGTTATTAAAAAAAATGCGAAACCTTTGTGCCACAATAAGCCAATAAGTAATAAGTCTTCTTTTTTTTGCTGCAGGTGAGCCATTTTTGAACGCTGCGTTTACACAAAATTAATGAAGGCAAACCAGAGGTTCCCTGCAAAAAAAGATAGTTGAAAAGGTCTCGTCCTGCCAAAAAAATTAAGAATTTCTGCTGTAACAGTTCAAAAAAAATGATACTTTACAATTTTCCACGTTAAATCAACGTTTCATCTCGAATTACCCGAAAAATATTTTAAAAGAAAAGGACCAAAGCTGAGTTAGAATAACGACGACGCCATGAAATTTAAATAATCGAAACTCTATGCTAATGAACGTTCATTAATTTTCCCCGCGTGCGACAGCTTTCTAATGTTAATCACTAGTTCACTCATAGAACCGTTAGGAAACAGTTTTGGCCGTAGAACAAAAGGCCTATTTGTTCTGTGTAGTATTGGGAAACGTGCTCGAAGAAGGGCAGAGTGTTAAATGCATATATAATGATCATTAATGGAAATGAGTGTTACTCTTAAAGTGGATACGATTAATGCTTTTGAAGGAGAGATTCAAGCTTTCAAAATTTTGAAAACGAATATTCATGCATATTCAGCTTTAGTTTCTCTGAAAAATGAAACTAAGTTAAGGTGTTGCACTTGGTTTTATTTTTAGGGATTGTCGTCTTTTTTATCTGTATTATTCTCCTAATTCTGACCATTTCTATATATTTTTTTAAAGGACTATGATTTTTTTCATAACTCATTTCTGAATGTTCGGTGATTTTGTTAAATGTGTATTTGGTTTTGTTTGAGCGACTTTTTATGTTTCACTTTCGAAACTACAAAAATTGTCAAATTTTGCAATTTTTTATCATATAAAAAAAATTCGTTTTTTCTGCTCAAAAGGACGTTTGAATCTTCTTTCTATCTTAATTAGAACGAAAGGTATAATTATTTTTGTTGCATGGATTTAATTAATATAATGTTAATTTTACTTTAAAACTTTAAACGCGTTTTTCTCCATGATGCAATTTTTCCGATTTTTTGCATTCAAACTCTTAGAAGTCAAAAACTGATACAGTAATGAAATTTAGAGCATATCTTTTTCAAAGTTTTCTTTAATTTTTTTTTCGGCGTACTTGAAAAAAAAACATTTACTTCAAAAAAATATGATTTTTAAAAAAATGTATCTTGAATTTTTCGAAATTTTCGTCAAATATTTTCTATTTTTTATTGACTCAGTATTTTTTAAATCGCCGAATAAAAAATAAAGCTAAGATATTTGGGCATACTTTTTTTGAAAACAATTTGAAAATTGAAGAAGAATATTTTATGTTTTAGCGATTTAAAGCATCTCCATTTTCTTAAAAAACAGATCAAATTTAAATGAAAAAATTTAAATATTTATGTTATGATTTTGCTTATTAAATAGATGATGAATCAGTGCTAAAATTTCAAAACTTTAAACTGCTTAATTTTTTTTAAAGATGTTCCGGACCCCCTTTAGCTAAGAAGACATGATTTTTCTTTTTCACGCGCACTTAAGACGCACTTTAGAGAAATTTGGATAGTGTTTTTATCCTAAAACATTAACGTGTAGTTTAAATTCTACATATATCAGTAGTTTAATTTTATCTTTCATCATTTACTTCGCTCTAAATTCCGTACTTTTCAGTATTTTACAGAAAATAATCAGTTTATGATTTTATGAAATATTAAAATATTATGTTGAATAATTTCTCTCTTTATTTGAGCAAATTTAATATTTTTAAATGGCTCATTATGAAACCTTTCTCAGAATTAAGAAAAGATAATGTATGATCTAGAATAAAAGTAATTAAATTAATATAAATTCAAGCTTTAATTCTATACAACCGACCAAGCATTTTGTCATATATTTTGTGCAATACTAAATCCCATGAGTGTTAAAGCAGGAGCTAAAATTTCACTGAAACGAGAACTGTTGTTGTTTTTTTTTTTTAATTAAAGTCTTTTGCTTAGAGAGAAACTCATACGTATCAAAAGTCAGGAGAATTAAAAACTTGAAATTTTGTTTAATGTTGTAGTTTTGAAAATCTTCAAAATGTTTTACTAGCGAATGAAAATGTGTCAAGCTTTTTAAAAGAACTAAAAAAAAACCCGCAAGAAATAGCAATTTTTTCCTTCTAGCAAAGGAAATGAAGCCTTTAAGAGCGTCGGTAAAAGTGTATACAAGTAAATATATCTTACAAAAAAAAATCAGTGATATACAACATGCGGCGATAGAAGATTACATCATGTATGATAGATATTTATTATTGAACGTTCAGTTAATATCGTTCTTCTTTCTATTTCTCAGTTGGAACTCGTTGGTAACAAGTAAAAATTTGTCATTCATAAAAAAATTGTCATTTCATTTTGTGCGTCTGATTTCAACCTTTGAGAAAACTTCTCCATTGCGTTGTATTTTTCCTCAATCCTGCGTTGGGAAAACTTTACTACATACAATAATGATGTTGAACATTCATAACAACAAAATACATAAAGGTAAATGACTAGGAGTATTTTTGTTGTAATCATAAGTTTAGGTGAAAAAATATGAAACATAATCTCTTTTGAATAATGTACATGTTCAGAAAAGATATTGTGTGCGCTATTTCGAACCTAATTCTGAAGGAATTTATTTGATGATTGGGTCACATTTTCAGTTTTTACTTTTCTCTTTTTATTTCTAGTTCAATTAAAATTTATAACAAGTGACATCGTTACACACAAAAATAAAAATTAAAAATGTAAATTTGAGGTCACGAGAAAGATTTCTAAAAAAATGATAAATATAGATTTAAAACAAAAATAAAAAGTATTTTTATAGCTTAAAAATCATTAAAAATCTCTCAAATACGAATAAAAGTGTTTCCATAAAGAAGGATGCACTTAACCCCCAACTGATACCATAAAACATACTTAGATATTTAACATGGATGACTTTGACGCAGATATAAAATATAAATGTAAAAGTTTATGATATTTAAAAGTCTATCGTTTTTACTTCCTGAACAAAAATGCATAAAAGAAATCTTAGTTAAAGTGGAGAAGGGGGACATTTAGGACATGATGTCAGCTTGTTTTACATTTTTAGCTGAACAAAGCAGTTGTCATGGGAACGCAGGGTAATACGATAAGAAAATGGGAGTATTTAATTTCCGAAACGATTAAAATTTGTTTGATGGGCTGTTTTAATGGCAGTTGGAGACTTTTATAATATGAAGCGATAATAAAAGTGTATTATGAAAGAATTAATAAACGATGTTTGCATAAAATACTGTTTCTGTTTTAAAATCCTACGCTTTCAAAATTTTAAATTTAGCGATGGGAGTATTTTGGAATTTTAACAAATATTCTTAGAATGCCATGAATACGCTTGAGTACTATGATTACGATAATTCAATTCAAACAATATTAATTCCGGAAACCACTCATACAACTTGGTTATACACTAAGCCATTTTTACTTTCTATGTCAATAATTATTTGCAAAACTGATGAATATTAACTAAGTCATGCAATTGTATTTCAGAATTAACTTCTGAACTCGGAATCAACTGTCGCATCAGATGCGGAAATCAAATTTTAACCCATGTGCAAATGAACATGTTTATAAGTAGTAAGCATTTTTCTTTATTAAATTGAAGTCCAATAAAGAGTAAATAATACTTTTCTCACCAAAATATAGTGCAGAAAATCAAAATTCAAATTGATAC